>NC_042981.1:33882917-33994038 GCF_901001165.1 Salmo trutta
ATTGGTGCTTATTTGACAAAGTTACAGTCATTCAAGTGATGGCCGCCTGCGTCATCGGCGTGCCACGAAGGCATCACACTCTGACCAAATATGGTGTCCTATAGGATATACTGTACCCCTAATGAAATAGTGAAGTCTTGTTACCTTCTAGGATCTCTGAGGAATAGATGTGAACGTGATTTGACTAGTTCAAACAACGTTTAGGGTGAGATTTTTACAGATTCCTTTCTTTGCAAATTGAACGAGTGGAAATACAAAATCGATCATGCATGCTATATGGACCTTTTTAGGATGTGAAAAATGATTTTATCTAACAAAACGACACTTCATGTTATCTCTGGGACCCTTTGGATGATAAATCAGAGAAAGATTTCAGAATGTAAGTACACATTTCACCTTCAGAGGTGAATTTATCTAACCTATCGCGTTGAAAAAAGTGTTTTGTTGTTAGGAGCTCTCCTCAAACATAGCATGGCATTTTTTTCCCAGTAATAGCACCTGTAAATTGGACAGTGCAGTTATTTTAACAAGGATTTATGCTTTCAGCCGATATAAGACACTTATATGTACCGACATTTCTTGTTTCTCTAAAATCTGTGATCTTGGCATGATTTACAACTGTCCTGTTGACGGAACACCAATCCTAAAGAAGTAAAAGTAACAAATAAAAGTAACAAATAATTAGTAAGCAGTAAAATAACAACAGGGAGGCTATATACAGGGGGTACCGGTACAGAGTCAATGTGCGGAGGCACCGGTTAGTCGAGGTAATTGAGGTAATATGTACACTACTGTTCAAAAGTCTGGGGTCAATTAGAATGTCAGTCCTTGTTTTGAAAGAAAAGCACATTTTTCGTCCATTAAAATAACATCAAATTGATCAGAAATACAGTGTAGACATTGTTAATGTTGTAAATGACTATTGTAGCTGGAAACGGCTGATTTTTTATGGAATATCTACATAGGCATACAGAGGCCCATTATCAGCAACCCTCACTCCTGTGTTCCAATGGCATGTTGTGTTAGCTAATCCAAGTTTATCATTTTAAAAGGCTAATTGTTCATTAGAAAAACATTTTGCAATTATGTTATCACAGCTGAAAACTGTTGTGCCGATTAAAGAAGCAAAACAACTGGCCTTCTTTAGACTAGTTGAGTATCTGGAACATCAGCATTTGTGAGTTCGATTACAGGCTCAAAATGGCCAGAAGCAAAGACCTTTCTTTTGAAACTTGTCAGTCTCTTCTTGTTCTGAGAAATGAAGGCTATTCCATGTGAGAAATTGCCAAGAACCTGAAGCTCTCGTACAACGCTGTGTACTAATCCCTTCACAGAACAGCGCAAACAGGCTCTAACCAGAATAGAAAGAAGAGTGGGAGGCCCCGGTGCACAACTGAGCAAGAGGACAAGTACATTACAGTGTCTAATTTGAGAAACAGACGCCTCACAAGTCCTCAACTGGCATCTTCATTAAATAGTACCCGCAAAACACCAGTCTCAACGTCAACAGTGAAGAGGCGACTCCGGGATCCTGGCCTTCTAGGCAGAGTTGCAAAGAAAAAGCCATATCTCAAACTGGCCAATAAAAAGAAAAGATTAAGATGGGCAAAAGAACACAGACACTGGACAGAGGAACTCTGGAGTGGGTCTGGGGTTTCTGGGGTAATGGTGTTGATGTGAGCCATGGCCAGCCTTTCAAAGCACTTCATGGCTACAGACGTGAGTGCTACGGGTCGGTAGTCATTTAGGCAGGTTACCTCAGTGTTCTGGACACAGGGACTATGGTGGTCTGTTTGAAACATGGCATTACAGACTCAGTCAGGGAAAGGTTGAAAATGTCAGAGAAGACACTTGCCAGTTGGTGAGCGCATGCTCGGTGTACATGTCCTGGTAATCCGTCTGGCCCTGTGGCCTTGTGGATGTTAACCTGTTTAAAGGTCTTACTGACATTGGCTATGGAGAGCGAGATCACACAGTTATCCAGAACAGCTGATGCTCTCATGCATGTTTTAGTGTTACTTGCCTCGAAGCGAGCATAGAAGTAATTTAGTTCATCTGGTAGGCTTGTGTCACTGGGCAGCTCGTGACTGTGCTTCTCTTTGTAGTCTGTAATAGTTTGCAAGCACTGACCGGTTAGAGTCCCGCTCCTTGAAAGCGGCAGCTCTACCCTTTAGCTCAGTGCGGATATTGCCTGTAATTCATGGCTTCTGGTTGGGTTATGTACGTACGGTCACTGTGGGGACGACGTCATCGATGCACTTATTGATGAAGCCAGTGACTGATGTTGTGTACTCCTCAATGCCATCGGAAGAATCCCGGAACATGTTCCAGTATGTGCTAGCTAAACAGTCCTGTAGCTTAGCATCTGCTTCATCTGACCACTTTCTTATTAACCGAGTCACTGGTGCTTCCTCCTTTAATTTTTGCTTGTAAGCAGGAATCAGGAGGATAGGATTATGGTCAGCTCTGCCAAAAGGAGGGCGAGGGAGAGCTTTTTTCCCGCTCTGGTTGCACATTTAACATTAGGTAAAACGGATTTAAGTTTCCCTGCATTAAAGTCCCCGGCCACTAGGAGCGCCGCCTCTGGATGAGCGTTTTCCTGTTTGCTTATGGCCGTATTCCGCTCATTGAGTTTGGTCTTAGTACCTGCATCGGTTTGTGGTAGTAAATAGACAGCTACGAAGAATATAGATGAAAACTCTCTTGGTAAATAGTGTGGTCTACAGCTTACCATGAGATACTCTACCTCAGGTGAGCAAATCCTCGTGCACCAGCTGTTGTTTACAAACATACATAGACCGCCACCCCTTGTCTTACCAGAGGCCCCTGTTCTATCCTGCCGAAAAAGCTTAAAACCCGCCAGCTGTATGTTTTTCATGTCGTCGTTCAGCCACAACTCTGTGAAACAGATTGTATGTTGGCTCATAGGACCGATGGTAAAGGGAGATTTCCCACCCGGCATCGGATCCTTACAAGGCACCCAGATCTTCATCCCCGATATCTCCGTCTCTTTCTCCTGTGAATGACGAGGATGAGGACCTTGTCGGCCGTCTGAAGTAAATCCTTCCCTTCTGACTCGTTGAAGAAAAATTATTCCTCCAGTACGGGGTCAGTAATTGCTGTCCTGATATCTAGAAGCTCTTTTCGGTCAAAACACACGGTGGCAGAAACATTATGTACAAAATAAGTTATAAATAACGCAAAAAAACACACACAATAGCACAATTGATTAGGAGATCGTAAAACGGCAGCCATCTCCTCCGGCGCCATTATAATGGGAGCCCTGCTTTTTCTCCCTGTCACCTCTCCATACATCTCACTCAATTCTTTCCTCCACGCCTCTCTCCTTTCCATCTCTCTCCTCTTCCCTTCCTGTCCTTCCATGACTCAAGGAGCCCTGCTCTCTCCTTCTCTCCTCTACATATCTCTCCCTCAAGCTATCGCTCTCCTCCCTCTCTACTCTCTCTCTCCTGCCCAGGAGACTGTATGTAAAGGTCATCCCTGCCTGACATTTTCAGAGGCCTCATAGATTTTTTTCACTTCTTATTTCTCGTATTGATCCCCTCATTCCCCCTTGCCCTTAACCCTCCTACCAGAGACCAAGGGCCGACTTCAACTCCGGGGGTCAACAAGCTCCAAATAGCTTTTTCTCTTTTCTCCTCTCTCCTCATCCCCTCACATCAGACATGGCTGTGGAATATGAGATGGAGGGATGGAGGGAGCAGGAGGAAAGGAGAGAGAAGGAGAAAGAGATGTAGACTTGACTGTAAACTACATTTGGAGGCATCAGTCATCTCTCAGTCTATTCATAGGCACAATTATAGTGTGTGTTGATATTCTAAATAGTTAGTGTGTGACTCAAAGCTTGGGTTTTCTGGCTGTGTGCTTGTCTGAGGGAGGTAGAGAGAGAGAGAACAGAGAGAGAGAGAGAGAGAGGGAGGAAAAGAGGGAGCGAGAACTGAGAGGGAGTGATAAAGAAAGAGAGATAACTGAGAGAGAGAGATGGGGAGGAGAGAGAGAGGGAGGGAGAGAGCGAGAGATGGGGAAGAGAGAGAGAGAGAACTGAGAGAGGGAGGGAAAGAGAGATGGGGAGAGAGAGAGAGATAGGGAGGGAGAGAGAGATGGGGAAGAGAGAGAGAGAGAACTGAGAGAGGGAGGGAGAGAGAGAGATAGGGGAAGAGAGAGAGAGAGAACTGAGAGAGGGAGGGAAAGAGAGATGGGAGAAGAGAGAGAGAGAACTGAGAGAGGGAGGGAGAGAGAGAGATGGGGGAAGAGAGAGAGAGAGAACTGAGAGAGGGAGGGAGAGAGAGAGATGGGGAAGAGAGAGAGAGATGAGGGGAAGAGAGAGAGAGAAATATGGTGCTCATTGTCCTGTTCCTCAGGCTTGCAGTTCCTTCCTCCTCCAAAAGAAGACGTCGTCACGAGACAAGTTGTGGTGAATAAAATGTCCAATATAAGTAGTATAAACAAAAAAAACATCTCTCTGATATGATAATGTTCCCGCACTTTTTTTGTTATTATGCTAATGTATTGGGCCGCATCAGTAATCACTTTCTAGCCTTCAGCTAGAGGTGGAAAAAACATAAAAACAAAAGCTCTAAACAATGCAGAGGTGTGTGTGTGTGTGTGTGTGCATGCGCGCGCCCGTGTGAATATGAGCGTTCTGTGCTCCCTTCATCTCAACCACTGGGCTCTGGGCTAGAGAGAGATAGATAGCTACAGTAACCTAACGAGCCCCAAAGGTCCCAGATCAGCCTTTAACAATATGTCACAGGCTGCAGGGGGAGGTCAAAGGGCTCGCTGCTGATTCTGTTACATCCAGAGAGAGGAGATGGCCCCCAGTTATGGTCAGAGAGACAGATGGTGCTACAGTAGTTCTCCATGTCACCAGAATAGCTAGTGCAGTGTTTCTCCTATTCTCCTACTATTAACTAGGTGGGGCAGGTCTCCTTGTGGATGTGTCCTCGATTAAAAAAAAAAAAAACGGAATTTCAACTGAGAATTTTGTGAAAAATGACAATCTTCTGTTTGAGCACGTCATGCCTCCTTTGTTCTCCTGTCTTTACAGACTGGCTCAGGTAACCGTGTTGTACGACACCAATTGTGTGTAAAGACACATCTATGTAAGAGAGAAAGTCATGGAGAGAGAGAGAGAGAGAGAGACGTGAGAGAGAGAGCGAGACTGGAGAGAGCGAGTGAGAGAGAGAGAGAGAGAGACTGGAGAGAGCGAGACTGGAGAGAGCGAGAGAGAGAGACTGGAGAGAGAAAGGGAGACTGGAGAGAGAGAGAGAGAGGAGAGACTGGAAGGAGATGTGGGACTCCTAGGTGAGGTATAGGCAGGGTTTCAGGTCTCTACTGAGCAGGAAGTAAGCCATGCCTCCAAATCACCCATCAATCACCAAGGATGTCTCACTCACACGCACACGCATGCAAAAGCACACTCAAACAAGTGGTTTTTCAAATGCTGTATAATGAGAGTGTGAGGGTGTATCATGTAGCAGGAAGGGCTAGGTGCGTGTGAGCACTAATTGTGTTGCATGTGGGGTCTTGAAGAGAGCGTCGGACGCGTCTTAGCCTCAGAGCAGAAACAACAGAAGAGATAAACCACACTGAAACGGTGTGCCTCTCAGGGAAGACATCACAGCTCACTGAATATAATAATGGCTCCCTCTTTTTCATCTGAGTGTTTTTTGTCGGGCCCTATTCAGTGGACCTTATATTCTAATATATTCTGATATTCTCTCTCTTCTTTCTTCACCCCAGCCTTGTTCTAATAATTCAGCTTGTTTTCCCTCTGCTCACCCAATTTGAGTTCAAAACAAGGCCTCGGAGACCCATTTGTTTACCCGTGTTTGGGTAAGACCTTGATTTTTGGGATGTTTTCAAAGGCAGGTTGGTGAATTAATATTTCTCCCCCGACTGAACACGGATTGTAGCGGTGTCTTGAAATTGGAAGGTATTTTTATGCATTTGTATTTTTGTTTGACTGCATTTGTGTCATTGTGAGTGAGCTGTTCTCAAGTCAGCAGGACAGTGGAGAGGAGATTGCTGTTACAACGCCATTCACTGGACTGCCGTTCACAAATCCTCCACTGTGCCTCGTACACGAGAGAGAGAACAGGCGAACAGTAAAGTGCCATCCCACTATCCCTGGACAAATTGGAAACAGCCTCTTCGGAGAGGGTTTATAGGAGCGGTAAAGGAGGCAGGAGGGTTGTCCCATTTGTTTAAATCACAACAACATCACTCGAGGCTACCGCTGCACGGTGAAAAGAGAATAATATCTAAAACAACTGTCTGGGATAGCCAGTGCTCGCATGTTTCTGCTGTAATAGCCAGGCTTGTTATCACAGAGCTGTTCTGAAGCTAACTGGGATTTAGACTGGGATAGGCCTCAGGCTGAGAAGGACCAGAGAGAGACAACAGAAACATACAAGTGATGAGAGAACATCAGAAAGGCAGCGGCTCAACTGATCTCCCTAGACAGGCTTGTATTGGATACATCTCAGGGGTGTCATTTCTCACAAGCTATAGTACGCACACAGTCCTCTGCCCACAGCCCCTGACCACAGCTAAACAGTTAAACCCCTTCATCAACAACCTACTACCCATCATAGTGTGTGTCATAGAGCAACTCGCTGTGGTTAAGCCCCGCAGAGGAGAGCAGGCCTGGTACAGAGGAGTAGAGGCAGGAGATGTGTTTAGACTGATGGATGCGTCCTTTCTCAACTCTGCTCTGCTTCTGTCTGAGCCACACACTCACACTGGGTTACTGCATGTTACACACACACGCACGCGCACGCGCCGCACACTCCTCCAGCGGGCATGCTGTTAGTGTGACATAAGTGATTATTGTGGTATGTTTTCTGTGCTGCAGCACCTGGGGTAAACCCTCTGAAAGGTGACTCAGCCTCTGTTTCTGTCTGCCTCCCAGCCTCTCGTACCGCTCTCACGTAGTCCTCACTCGTCTGGCTCACATCCACTCGCAATATCCCTGTAACAGTAGTATCTGTGCGTGTCTATGTATGTTGATGTGAGCTACAACTGTCATGACTCTGGTCATCATGATGAGCCTTAATAACAGGCCTCTGATCAGGCATGTAGTGAGAGGAAGGACGTGTGTTCTCTTGTTCTCGAACATGACTCTGACAGGACGCCGGTGCTCTTTGCATAGAGGAAGACTGAGGGCCTTTGTTCTTGCAGAATATCAATGACACCAATTAGTGGATGTATGTCTTTGAACCAGGGAGAGACAACAGAAACATACAAGTGATGAGAGAACATCAGAAAGGCAGCGGCTCAACTGATCTTCCTAGGCAGGCTTGTATTGGATACATCTCAGGGGTGTCATTTCTCACAAGCTATAGTACGCACACAGTCCTCTGTGCTGAAGCAACTTCGTTTTGGAACAAGCTGTTAGAGCGTTGGGTCAGTAACCGAAATGTCTCTGATTCAAATTGCTGAGCCGACGAGATGAAAAATTCTGTCGATGTGCCCTTGGGCAAGGCACTTAACCCTACTTGCTCCTGTAAGTCACTGTGGATACGAACATCTACTAAATGACTAAATTGTAGATGTTATCCAGTCAGTTGTCATTATTTCCACCCAGTATGACTGAGTCTCAGGCTGAAGGTAGAAGTTTCTCCAGATCTACGATCAGATATTATTACAAACGGGTTGCAGGACAATTCAACCTACTATACTTAAATCAAATCAAATTTTATTGGTCACATACACGTATTTAGCAAAATGCTTGGGTTCCTAGCTCCAACAGTGCAGTAGTATCTAACAATTCACTACAATACACACATCTAAAGTAAAAGAATGGAGTTAAGAAATATATAAATATTAGGACGAGCAATGTCGGAGTGGCATTGACTAAAATACAGTAGAATAGAATACAGTATGTACATATGAGATGAGTAAAGCCGTATGTAAACATTAATAAAATGAACAGTATATAGGGCAGCAGCCTCTAAGGTGCAGGGTTGAGTACCCGGGTTGTAGCCGGCTAGTGATGGCTAGTCATGGCCTTGAGATAGAAGCTGTTTTTCAGTCTCTTGGTCCCAGCTTTGATGCACCTGTACTGACCTCACCTTCTGGATGGTAGCGGGGTGAACAGGCAGTGGCTCGGGTGGTTGATGTTCTTGATGATCTTTTTGGCCTTGCTGTGACATCGGGGGCTGTAGAGTGTATGGAAGGAGGTGGTTATGGATGGCTTCAGCAATTTCGAAGGAGTAATAATGACATTTAGAGAGAGAAAGCAAGAGAACGTCTTTCTCCAGTGAGAACTAACTGTCTGTCTGTCTGTCTGTCTGTCTGTCTGTCTGTCTGTCTGTCTGTCTGTCTGTCTGTCTGTCTGTCTGTCTGTCTGTCTGTCTGTCTGTCTGTCGTCTGTCTGTCTGTCTGTCTGTATTTGTTGTTGATGGCTTTATGCTTTACACATGCTAATAGAATGGCTCCATTGACTTCCTTCTTACTCTTGCAGATCAAATTGTGCCCTTAGACCAGTAATAATTTCTGCAGACTTCCTATCAGAGGCCCAGACGTCTTTCCTCCCTCCTTCCTCCTGCGCTCTTCATTATGGAGCCTCTCTCGGCTGTCTGTCTGTGCTGGAGGCTGACATGCCGGCCAAATGAGGGGGCCATGGGCTGCCCCTGCCCCCCTCTTTCTTTCCCCCTGTCTCTTTCTCACTGTATCCTTATCCCCTCCCTTACTTCCTTCCTTGAGGTCCCTTCTCCCCTGCCCCCCTCTTTCTTTCCCCCTGTCTCTTTCTCACTGTATCCTTATCCCCTCCCTTCCTTCCTTCAGGTCCCTTCTTCCCTATCCCCCTATTCCCCAGTCCCTCTCTCCATCTCTCCCTCTATTTCTCTCCCCCTATAACCCATCCCTCTCTCCCTCCCGCCTCACGAAAACAATAGTCTTCCAGCAGCAGCTACGGTCTGTGTTGCTGGGTTCAGCCCGTTCCCAGCCCATACACTCTCCATGCAGGCAGATGGCAAGGCCTGAGACAGGGAGGATAAGAAAAGCATCTGGTCTCTTTTACTCTGCCTGTCCCTCCTTTCTTGCCCAACCCTAGGGATGGGACAATGCTTTGTGTTGGTGACGCCTCTCACCCAGGCCTGATAAAAAACACTGGGTAAAGGGGTGTGTGTGTGTGTGTGTGTGTGTGTGTGTGTGTGTGTGTGTGTGTGTGTGTGTGTGTGTGTGTGTGTGTGTGTGTGTGTGTGTGTGTGTGTGTGTGTGTGTGGAGATGCACAAGAAATGTTTATTGTTGAGTCACAAAATTCTGTCTCTATCTACCATCTTTCTCTCTCTTCTCCTCCTCTCGCCATGAGTGCTCCAGGCAATCATATTGTATGTGTCTGGACTGTAACTTTATATTTACAGATCAGTTTTATCCAGTCCATGACTGGAGTAATAACACACACACACACACAGATAAATCATCTGCATGCCACCTGTGGCTGGGCACCCTGGCACGTGGTTGGCAGTGAGTCTGTCATTAAGAACCATGCCAACCTAGAGTTATTAGTTTTGATCCCATGATTCATCTATTATGAGAGCCTGTAAAGCCACCATGATTGAGGCTATCACTGACTGAGTGTGGTGTGTGTGTGTGTGTGTGTGTGTGTGCCCTTACAACAACAACAAGCATGAGGAAAAAAATACATGTGTTTTTTGGACACATTTATAAACAAATCACATGAAAAATGTAAATGTATTTTTAAGCACGTCAGACCAGGTTTTTGGACAAGTGTGGATTTTCACGTCAGTTTTTTTGCATTTATTTTTCTCATATGAACAAATCGCGTGAAATAATTGTTTTAAGCTCCACATATGAAAACAGCTACAGTTGAAGTGGAAGTTTACATACACGTTAGCCAAATACATTTCAACTCAGTTTTTCACAATTCCTGACATTTAATCCATAAGCCAAACAGTTCTATTTCACATGTGAAAATTCGATTTCACATGTGAAAATGTGATTTCTCATGTAAAAAGGCAAATGTGACGTGTTTTTTTTGTAAGGGAGGGAACACCATCAGTTGTAATCCCAGAGGCACAGTTGTCGCTGCTGTCTCCTTTGAAGTCGGAATGCAGAAACAACAACTCTCCTCTTCCTCCACACGGAAGGAATGGCGTCACTCTGCTGGCTTGGGTTTAATGGAGGGAGATAGGTTCTGTTTGATTCTTGTTGGAATTCTACTCTGTGGATGGATCTTGGGTCTGGATCCTGAGCCAGTCTAGGGGGACCCTGTAGGAATGAAGTCTGGGTGGGTTCCCGGTCTAGATTTGGCACCAAGTGGTCCGAGACAGCCGTTGAGGTCCTGGGTAGTGACCAGAGTGATAGGCCCAGAGGAGGCAGACAGGCTGAGCTGAGGGTCTGTATCTGGGGGTCTTCGTTTAGCTCCTCTCTCAGCCTTACCCTCTGGAAGAATACTCATGTTTCCTGTAGACAGGCTTAATGCCTTAAAGCTGTGCATTACGTTTAGTAGCTGTCCTTAACCGACTACATCTTTACTTAGAGAGAGGAGGAATGGACACCAACGTTTTACAGTCAATACTTTACTGTATCTTCACATAAGGCAGAAAGCAGGTTTGAGACACGTTAGAGACACACTCAGATGTTGGCATATGATTTCACTTTCCAAGGAAGTAAATGATCCATACATCTAGATAATATTACCCGGCCATGTGTTTTGAAATAATCGTCTAGCACCCTATGTAGAGGACAAATGAACAATACCGTGTTACATCATGCATGGGAATATCACTTTAATATCACTCAATAAAACCCCAATGTAATTTAATCCCTGTCTGTTTAGATATGCTCCCTGTAACGACAGCTGACCCCTTCTTCAATCTGCTTCTAATGCTTTGTTTCCCCCGGATACTAATGACAGCCTTTCTCCCTCTCTCAGTCCCTCTTCCCCCTCCAATTAAACACATAACCAGAGAGTGAAGGAGGCAACAAAGGGAATAGATGAATGTAGGTGGCAGCCCAGCTGCCTGTACTGTCTGTATGTTAGGCAGAACACATCCTCCTCCTGTTTCTAATGTGTACTTGAAGCAGAGGAAAGGCAAGGCATTGACACTACCCCTCGTTCTCTTTTTATTTTTATTCCCTTCCACGATAAAAGCCTGAGTTCCGTTTAGATGTTTAAACAGGCAGCTCCACAGACAGCCGTGCTGTGGGTGCATAATTAAGGACCCCTGCTCTATTGAGTGTCCAGTCGCGTCTCGGAAAAGAGACCCAAGCTGCAGTCTCCCGCTCGCTAGTCTGGAGTCCCCTTCTGCTGGGCTGGGCCCCCCTTGCCTGTCTCTCGCTCTCTCTCCTTTTTCTCCTTCACGTCCTCCCTCCCTCCCTCCATCTCTCCCTCCCTCGCTTTCTCTCTCCGTTCTGCGCAGCACGTAAGGCCCTGAGTTAATCATTCATCAGCATGACAACCTATCTATTTTTATTGGTGTGGGGGACTTTTCTCTCGCTCTATCTCTCGCTCCCTCTCTCCTCCCCCCCCCCTTTCTCTCTTGCTCGCTCACTCGTTACACTCACTCCAGAGGGAGGGGGAACAGATAGAGGAAGGGGGATAGAATAACTTTGTCCTTGTTTTGGTTATGTGATGGGATAAAGAAAGAGAAATATTTAAATTACAATTGAATGAAGCAGCCGGCGGGGAAAAGAAATGAAGGAGACGAGAGAAGAAAAAGACCTAGCGAGAAAAGAGGCAGGAATGAGTGAAGGGAGAGAGGGGGGGACTGGGGGGGGGTAGAGAGAGAGAGAGAGAGAGAGAGAATTTAAAGAGAGATATGATTAAAAGGTCTTTAGGGGGATGAGAGCCCGGAACTAGTTTCCTACTGAAGACTGGTTGTAATAAATAAAACATTTCTGCAAATATGCCGCTGGTGCGCTGTGCTGCAGCGTCACCACGGAGACAGAGAGACAGAGAGACAGAGAGAGAGAGAGAGAGAGAGAGAGAAAAAGAGACGCAATGGAATTCGGTGCTGAAACCAAAACTAAAATGTTTGGTGGGGAAAAGCACACAAGAAAAGATTACAGCTGTCCTTTCATGTTATTTCTCTCTATTTCCCCTCCTCTCTCTCCCCTTCTCGCCCCCTCTCTCTTTTACTGTGTTCTTAGCTTTGGAGGTTTTTGTTTCAGTGCTTCTAAAACAGTCTCTCCCCTCCCCTCTTCTGCTCTCTCCCCTCTCTCCCCTCCCCTCTTCTGCTCTCTCCCCTCTCTCCTCTTCCCTCTCCTTTCTTCTCCGCTCCTCTCTCCTCTCCCCTCTCCTGCTCTCTCCCCTCTCTCCTCTCCCCTCTTCTGCTCTCTCCCCTCTCTCCTCTCTCCTCTCTTCTCCGCTCCTCTCTCCTCTCCTGTGTGTGTGTAGTATTTTGAGACAGACTGTTCTGGGCTGAGTGTAGAGAGAGCACAGCCTTTCCTGGCCTGGTCCTAGACTCTCTCTGGTGTGTGTGTGTGTGTGTGTGTGTGTGTGTGTGTGTGTGTGTGTGTGTGTGTGTGTGTGTGTGTGTGTGTGTGTGTGTGTGTGTGTGTGTGTGTGTGTGTGTGTGTGTGAAGCAAACAGGCTAGAAGCACGAGGCACACAGATGTGCTTATGGGAATCCAGAGGCATGGGGCGCTCAGAGGGATGCACACGCACACACACACACACACACACACACACACACACACACACACACACACACACACACACACACACACACACACACACACACACACACAGAGGGACAAACCAGAGACACATTCACCCTCAGAGATTGGGAGGAAGGACACACAGCAGACACAAACACACACACACATGCGCACACACACCCCTCCATCGGGACACAGTTGGGAGAATGTCAGATCGCATCTTTACAGTCTTCGTGCAGCTAAAAGTACTGACATATCAGCCATGAAAGATGGTCCAATGTAAGGAACGGCATGTCTGCCTATGGCGGTGTGGAGAAAGGTTCTGTTTATAGTACTAACAGTAGAGGCTTTCACACACAGACAAGACACTGGAGCTGTATTCAGTGTATTCAGTGTTTTTGGGGATGGCTGTATCTCTTAACCTCATTGGTTAATGTTGAGTGACGCCGTCTTAATAAAAAGACCCCCTGCCCCCCCCCCTCTATTCTAATATACTTAAAGACAGAGAGAAGGGTTGTTTATCATCCTATCTACAGTCACATCTCCACAACCCGCATTCTATCCCTTTAACTCCCCCTTCCTTCCCTCGCTTCTCTTCTCCTCTGTCTTCTTTTTTCATTTCACTCGCAGACTCGATGCGTTGCAACTCGTTCGTCGTAATTAAAATGAGTCCAAGGGGATGGAACATGAAGGAGAGAAGAAGTGAGTGAGACAGGAAGAGGGATAGGCTCAGGCTGGAAGAGGAAGGGGGGGCGAGAGGAAAGAAGGAGATGGAAAACACAGGAGGAGGAGAGAGCGAGAGAGAGCGAGAGAGAGAGAGAGAGAGAGAGAGAGAGAGAGAGAGCGAGAGAGAGAGAGAGAGAGAGAGAGAGAGAGAGAGAGAGAGAGAGAGAGAGAGAGAGAGAGAGAGAGAGAGAGAGAGAGAGAGAGAGAGAGAGAGAGAGAGAGAGAGAGAGAGAGAGAGAGAGAGAGAGAGAGACACACACACACACTGGCCTGGCTTTGATAATCTCGGTGTTTAGCAATGGGTAATACGTACAGTATTACCCATAGTGCTTCTCTGATCCTAGATACTGTCTGGGTGTCATGTGTGAACATGATCAGTACCTCCTTTGTATGAAAGTGGGACATCTACTGTGAATTTCAATGGCACCATAATGATCCTCCACTTATTCAACATCACAGAACAGAATAGAACAAGCCCTCTAATAACTATTACCAGGGAAATCCACCAATACTGTTTAAAATACAAGTAATTGCGCCAAAGTATTACAGCATTACATCCTATTTTAAATGAAGGAAGTAATCGTTGTATTTTGCTATAAATAATATATCGTGTATGGTCCCTGTATCTCTTCGCGGTCTTAAATGTATAATTACAGTGACGTCACATAGTTAAGTGCACCATATTAATATCGCTCCTCTCCCTGTGTCCCCTGGAATCTGTCCTTCCTTGGCTTCATCTCGACATAGGTAAGTGCTTTGTACTGTGTCACAATATTGCCTGGTATTGTTAATGCTGGGACATGACACTGTCTTCAGTGCTAGCTAGGGCATGTAGTGTTTCCATACCATGTGACTAGTATGAAAACCTTTACTATAGCATAGAGCAGTGGTAGAGAGAACACACTTTCTTACAGAGACACACACATACACACCTTCTGTGTATAAGCACTCACTCAAAGAGAATAAGTCTCGCTCAAAGAGAATAGGGCTTCTTAGTGGCATGGCAGACTTGGCACCTTTAATGTGTGCATGGGAATGAGAGAAAAGGGGGAGGGAGAAAGAGAGAGAGAGAGAGTCACCCTGCCACCTTCGCAGTGTGTGACTGAAGGTTTCTGTGATAGTACTGAGCTGGTGAAGAATGTGTCTTTTGAGTTGAATTGGGTTCCATTCCCTGCTCAGTGTGTCCCTCTGAGAGCTCCATACATGCCTTATCTGCCTGCAGTGGATGGGCTCCACAATAGTCAGAGTATGCATGCACGCACACACACACACACACACACACACACACACACACACACACACACACACACACACACACACACACACACACACACACACCTCTCTTTGGAGCTATGAATGTAGTCCACCTCAGAGAGAGCGTGCGAGTGTTCACTATCTGCAGCTCCAGACTGCTCTGTTTTGTGTTTCTGCCCTTGGATGTTTTTTCCAAGGTTTGTTGACTAGACAGTGAAAGTGACCACCTTAGTTGCCACTTGAAAGCACATCTCGAATGTGCCTCCGCACAAACACCCATTCCCAGCAGCCTGTTCTACATTCACCACACACACTCCCAACACCCTAAAGTAGGCTGTTCGCTCCTGTGTGGTAGAGGGCCTTATCCCCCTCTCTACTCTGACACTACACTCTCTCTACTCTGACACTACACTCTCTCTACTCTGACACTACACTCTCTCTACTCTGACACTACACTCTCTCTACTCTGACACTACACTCTCTCTACTCTGACACTACACTCTCTCTACTCTGACTCTGACACTACACTCTCTCTACTCTGACACTACACTCTCTCTACTCTGACACTACACTCTTAGGATTAAAGGAGCCTCAAATAACCTTTTGGGGTTCAAAAGATTGCCACAAAGGTTCTTTGAGGAACCCCTGTGACATATATATATATATATATATATATATAATGATTTACTTTTTGATAATATATTGTAGTGGCGGCAGCCTATCAAAAGATTAGCGGCATGGCTAATTGGAGGCGTAGCTTTCAGAGTTATTTTTGGCCACCCGTGAGAGTAAATGTCATTCCTGTACCATCATAATATGTCTGAACACTACAAATGTACTGTAAATGTCCTTGAATATTTATGCATATTACATATTCTGATTTATTACCATTGTTGATTACACATAGTAATGGAAAGTGGAAACTATTCCAACATTGGGATTTGCATAGGCTCTTTAGGAACTCGTACACTTTTGTTAGCCTCATTGAAGCAAGGAATCTGTCAGTGTTCAACCTTAACATGCGATAACAATACAACAGAACAGATGAACAGGAATAACATTTACTCTCACGGGTGGCCAAAAATAACAATGTGAAAGACACTCCCCTACTAAGCCACGCCTCCAGTCTTCTGATCTGATCCCCTAGGTCATATCTTAATAATCCTGCATCAATAACCCGGGATCAACAACCCAACCTGGCTCTTTTTAATGAAAACAACCCAACTGACCCAATGCCTGCAACCCAGCAGTTTGGTCATCCAAACAACCAAGCATTTATAAGAGTGCAGGCTAGGTTGAAGATACTGTAGCTAGGCAGCGACCTAAGCCAACACCTAATAATTATCATCATAAACAAACCTCATTACCATCACAATAAACTTGTTGTAATTAAAACAGGAGGCTACTGTTAAATAATATATTTAGTTTGACAGACAATCTTGTATGATTCACCATTGCTATTATAATAGTACTCATAAAGGAATGGGTAATTGTTTACAAGTTGCTAGCTATCCCATGAAGCCCTCACTGAAAATGACATGTTTTCATCTTCTTCTGAGTCTGCAATAAAGTTCCTCCAGGAACCCTTTACCACATTTAACCATGAATGGTTTGTCCAAGAACCCCTCAACTAACCAAAGGTGCAAATATTAACCTATTGACTGCAATGGTTCCTTGAGGAACTCCAGGGTTCATTGAGAATCTCCAAGGTTCCTCAAGTCACCCCTAATTCTAAGAGTGTAGGGAATTGACTGGTCTACCATAGCTTTTTCCCTTTGATCAACACTCAGGCAATACTACACTGGGAATATTTTTCAACATTTTCAGAATTGGCTCTATCCTTCTTTTTACCGTGGCAGACAATTTTTTCTTCCCTTCTCTCCCGTCCTTGGTTTATTTCCCCAGGCGGGCCGGAGAGAAGAAGTTTGTTGGCCTTTCTCAGTGGCAGGATCTCTGGTTTAGGAGGAGAATCAGTCACAGTTACACATATTGGATTAGAGGGCAATGGAAACTGAATTGAGTTTGTCCTCCCTCCCTCCTTTCCTACTCCTCTCATGGGGTAGAGGAGTAGAATGGAGGGATGATATTCTCCTTTTTACTTCTAGCGTTTTCCTCCATCACCGCTTTTCCTCATGTCTGTAACCTCTGCCGATCTCTGTCCCAGGGAACTTGAGGGTGGGCCCAAGGCACGGGGGAATCCCTCTATTGGCCGGGTGTAGGAGACTGTCCGGTGAGACAACGAATGAGATCCTTGACCCACAGTGCAACTCTTAACTGCCTACAAAAAGTATTCTGTCTGTCTGGGGGTCTCCAGCCTGGTGTGTTAGCCTGGGGGTCCGGGTGTCAGGGAGAGGACAGAGATAAATGTCGGCCCATCACCACTGATCAGATTAGGGGGTCACAGAGGGTTCCCTGTCTGGGCCGGGGGTCTTACTGTCTGAGGCCTTCATCTATCTTCAACCAATCATCTCTGACTTTCACCTCTGGACTGGTGTAATTGACACATGGGCTGTAATGCTATAATCCTGGGATCTCTCCTCTTGACGTTCATACATCATTGATGTTTAGAGGCATTGCTGTAGTAATTTCCCATTCAATTCCAGTCGATTCAATACAATGTCATTCTCTATAGCTAATTCCACAGCGTGTAAATGGCCTTGTCACCCTGTGAATCCTCCCCCCTCAGTCAGTCTCATTCAGGCCATTAGATAACATTGAGTTCCAGTCAGTCATTCTCAGTGAGCCCAGTGTGAGGGTAATCCCTCTACTCACTGAGAAGTGACCATACGTATCGTGACTACAGTATGCCTCTCTGCTCTGCTCCTCCTCAGACCTATAGCTGTCAGCCTCTCTCTTATTGTCTCTCTCTCTCTCTCGCTCTCTCTCTCTCTCGCTCTCTCTCTCTCTCTTACTAATTTAAATATCTTTTCCTTCACGTGTTTCTCTTGACTCATTTGATTATCTTCTTACATGTCTGACCTAGTTCTCCTGGCGTGTTTAACGTGTTTGAGATGTCTGGGGTCCTACACAGCGGTCATGGTCTTAGCCATGACATTCTTTATGTCCGAAACGGACATATTTATTTAACCTTTTCCCCTTCAGGAATGTTTTTTTTCTGTCTCTTAGTAGAGAACTATTTCTGGTCTATGACGAGCCAGGCCTTAGTGTTGATACACTCTTCGAAAAAAAGGTTCTTCAAAGGGTTCTCCATATGGGGACAATGGAAGAACCCGTTTAGGTTCTAGATAGACCCTTCTTTTTCTATGAGTGTGTTGTTGGTTTGGATTGGTTTGACTTGATTTATGGTGTGTAATCTGTTGTTGGTGAATCATGTGTGTGCATGTGCGTGTGCGTGTGTGTGTGTATGTGCGTGTGCGTGTGTGTGTGACAGTGTGCGTGGGACAGTGTGTGAGGTCTGCCATAGCTGTCTCTGTATGACAAGCTGGCCAGGAGTCAAAGAAGGGAGGTAGAAGGGACATCTGGCTTGGAGCCATGGCCGGCGGCCATGCCTGCATGAAGAGTGGAGAGAAAAACAAGTGCAATTGAAGAGAGAGAGAGAGAGAGAGAGAGAATCCCCCATTACTCCCTCGCTCATTGATCAGCGGAGGAGAGGAGGAAAGAGGAGAAGGGAGAAATAATGATATGGGCTTAATTATGGATTTTGATAATCGACATCAAAGATAATGAAAGTCTTGGAGACTTCCCACAACTCTCCAGTGCTTTCTAGAACTGATCCCCCGATCATCTCTTCCTTTCTTCATTTCTCTCTCCTCTCTTTTTCCTTCCAGATAGTACTAGCAAATGAACGTTCCGTATGCGTCAGCTTTGAAAGGCTAAAACATTATTTTTTAAGATTACCACAATGAAGTTATTTTCAACCTTCATTCTGAAAGAGAAGCTATGTTTCTAACTCAGTACTGTCTCAGACCACAGATACGCCACATGACCAAAAGTATGTGGACACCTGCTCATCCAACATCTCATTCCAAAATCATGGCCATTAATATGGAGTTGGTCTCCCCTTTACTGCTACAACAGCCTCGTAAATATATTTACATTTAATGGGACCACCTGTATGTAAAATGTATGCCTGCAAGTCGCTTTCGATAGAAGCATTTGCTAAATGGCATATATAGAGTACACTGAGTGTACAAAACAGGCGCCCTCAATCCAGTGTGCCTGGCACCTACCACCATACCCTATTCAAAGGCACTTAAACCCGTCTCCTCCTCTTCAGCTACACTGATTGAAGTGGATTTAACAGGTGACATCAATAATGGATAATAGCTTTCACCTGGATTCACCTGGTCAGTCTGTCATGGAAAGAACCTGATGTTTTGTCCACTCCGTGTATGTTATATATAGAATTCTATATTATGTGTTTATTCTACTTACCATATCAACAATTGGTATTTCATATTAGGCCAGATATGTGCTTTGAAATGTCTGGAAACTGTTATCGTCATAATAAAAGTATTATTATTGCCCTCTGTGTAGGCGTGTCACACATGAGTATTGGGGAAAGGTTATGCACAGGGTTAATGTACAACTGTGTGTGTAAATCTGTATTCAATGGAGGACTTTATTTCACAGTGAATCAACGAGGGTTAGAATGCAGATGCTTGTGCTATTCTGTGTCTGTCTGCGTCTGTGTGTGTGTGTATGTGTGTGTGTGTGTGTGTGTGTGTGTGTGTCTGTCTGCCTGCGTCTGTGTGTGTGTGTGTCTGCGTGTGTGTGTGTGTGTGTGTCTCTAGGCCCGTGTGTGTGTATGTGTCAGTGTTTTTCTCTGTGTGTGTGTGTGTGTGTGTCTGTCTGTCTGTCTGTCTGTCTGTCTGTCTGTCTGCATCTGTGTGTGTGTGTGAGTCTCTAGGCCCGTGCGTGTGTATGTGTCAGTGTTTTTCTGTGTGTGTGTGTGTGTGTGTGTGTGTGTGTGTCCTCAGAGAAAGGGGATCAGTGAGAACAGGTCTGTGGTAATGAAGCTGGGAGCCGGGTCCTGGTCCTTATACCCATCTTGTCAGCCGCAGTAATAATCTGATACATCATTACAGTCCCGGCCTACACAGGGCCTCCACAGCACACGCTCAGCCCATGCTTCACTCAATGGCTTTTTAAAAGGGCCCGTCCTTGAGCGCCAGCGAGCCTCTGGAGTGGCTGCATATTAAAAACTTCCCCTCTCCGTCCGCTGTGGAGCGCCCTCCTCGCCGCGACATGCCGCCGAGCTGCGAGGAGAATTCATAAACGTACAGCCTCAAACGGCAAGGACCAGAGAGGGCAAACAGGAGAGTCTCTTCTCCATCTCTGTCTCTCTCTCTCTCTCTCTCTCTCTCTCTCTCTGCCTTCTCTCCTCCTCTCATCCTCCCTTCCTCGCCCCCACCCTCTTCTTTCTCTCTCGCCCTGTCTCTTTCTCCCTCTCTGTCCTCTCTCTTTCTCTCTATTTCTCGTGCCCCTCCCCCCTCTCTCTCTCTCCCGCTCTCTACCCCCTCTTAGGCTGTGGTCAGTGCTGAGACAGAGGGGCTGTGTTACCTGTCTCTCTCTCTCTCTCTCTCTCTCTCTGTCTGTCTGTCTGTCTGTCTGTCTGTCTGTCTGTCTGCCTGCCTGCCTGCCTGCCTGTCTGTCTGTCTGTCTGTCTGTCTGTCTGTCTGTCTGTCTGTCTGTCTGTCTGTCTGTCTGTCTGTCTGTCTGCCTGTCTGTCTGTCTGTCTGTCTGTCTGTCTGTCTGTCTGTCTGTCTGTCTGTCTGTCTGTCTGTCTGTCTGTCTGTCTGCCTGCCTGCCTGCCTGCCTGTCTGTCTGTCTGTCTGTCTGTCTGTCTGTCTGCCTGTCTGTCTGTCTCCTGCTGGGGCAGAGTGTGTAGAAAAGACTGGGCGCCGTGTGGCTTTACTGTTCCCTCATAAAACACAGACATACTAACACAGGGCCTCTCACTGGGCTCCTTACAGCTCCTTATACTGCCACTTACTGCCTTTGACTGGGGCCCAGCCACCTGGCTGTCTGAGGAGAGGAGGGGGGAGAGGGAAAGAGAGGAAAGGAGAGGAAAGGGGGGAGGAGGGGGGATGAGAGGAGAGGAAAGGAGAGGAGAGGAGGGGGTAGGTGAGATGTGTAGAGGAGGGGAGGGCGGGGAGGAGAGGAGGGGGGGTAGGGGAGGAGTGGAGACGAGACGAGGATAGGAGGAGAGGAGAGGAGTGGAGGGCAGGGGAGCGGGGAGGACAGTAGTTCATAAAATGCTCATGGCTGTTGTATCTCCTACCATTGGATTGTGTCTGTTCTTTAAACACAGACAGCGCCTCCAATCGATCCTACCATAGAGCATCATCCACTATTATGAGACAGGCTTGTCAGAGTGTGTCTGAGATGGCCAGACGTGTACACACACACACACACACTCAGAGAGCTGGCGTGCTGGGCCTGCTAATCAATAAGTGATGGAGCGTAAGTGGGAGTGTTATGTGTGGGGACAGAGCTCACAGCATGGCAGACCTAAAGGATATGACAGAGAGGGGGTAACCGGGGCAGGACTGCCGGATGACTGGAGACGTCACCCAAGAATGGCAGGAAGTGACAGTGATGTGAGAGGAGCAGGCAGGGAGGTGGTGGTTGGGGGAGGCGGGGAGGGGAGGGGGGGTCAGGCAGGCGTCCACTTTCGTTGTTCATCTCTGACAACTATTTTTCTGCTCTCTCTCTATCCCTTTCTCTCTCTCTCTCTCTCTCTCTCTGTCTCTCTCACTCGCTTTCTCTGTCTCTGCATGGCTCTTTGTGTTTACCTACGTGTCACTGCTTTAGTGCAGTGCTCCTCTCTTCTCCTCTCCTCAGCGAGCTGAAACACAGTGAGAAACGCTCAGCTCTGCAGCTCTCTACTCTGCTCTCCTCTACCATGAACCAGGCCTTGAATCCCAGCCAGACAGTCCATCACCAGCCCTGCAAATTACACTCACTCTCCCCTGAAAGTCCTTCAAAAGTGCTCTGGTTGAGTGCATGACGCTGAACCGCACTTTCTTGCAGCGGAAGAAGGATCAAGTTTTTGACATATTTGTAAAAAAAAACAAAAAAACTCAGCAACCAACTTGATAGATTCAGCATTCGCCTTTGTAAATGTTGTGGTTTTATCTTTGTGTGTGTCCAGTTTTTGGGAGGAGGTTGATTACATGTTGGATTGTGGTCACACTAGTGACAGAGGATGTTTCATCCCTGTTTCTCCCACATTTTAACACGCACTGCATTTAACACAGGGAAACAACCATGGTGTATGAAAGTTAGTGTTAGTGGGAGTGTTTACGTGAGTGTTAGTGGGAGTTAAAGTGGGTGTTAGTGGGAGTGTTTACGTGAGTGTTAGTGGGAGTTAAAGTAAGTGTTAGTGAGAGTGTTTACGTGAGTGTTAGTGGGAGTTAAAGTGGGTGTTAGTGGGAGTGTTTACGTGGGTGTTAGTGGGAGTTAAAGTGGGTGTTAGTGGGAGTTAAAGTAAGTGTTAGTGGGAGTTAAAGTAAGTGTTAGTGAGAGTGTTTACGTGAGTGTTAGTGGGAGTTAAAGTAAGTGTTAGTGGGAGTGTTTACGTGAGTGTTAGTGGGAGTTAAAGTAAGTGTTAGTGGGAGTTAAAGTGGGTGTTAGTGAGAGTGTTTACGTGAGTGTTAGTGGGAGTTAAAGTAAGTGTTAGTGGGAGTTAAAGTGGGTGTTAGTGGGAGTGTTTACGTGAGTGTTAGTGGGAGTTAAAGTAAGTGTTAGTGGGAGTTAAAGTGGGTGTTAGTGGGAGTGTTTACGTGAGTGTTAGTGGGAGTTAAAGTAAGTGTTAGTGGGAGTTAAAGTGGGTGTTAGTGGGAGTGTTTACGTGAGTGTTAGTGGGAGTTAAAGTAAGTGTTAGTGGGAGTTAAAGTGGGTGTTAGTGAGAGTGTTTACGTGAGTGTTAGTGGGAGTGTAGTCCAGTCTTTACTGCTGTAGGTGAGACAGCTGGACAGGCCAAATCAGCCAAACCCAGTTTGTTGGTGAAAGTGAAAACGTATGAAATTCAGATGCAAACCAGGGCTTTGGGGAAGAAGAATGAAATATAATAGTTTTTCTACAGCAGATGAACGGACAGGACCTGTGTAGATCTATATTCTTTCAGGAACAGCCTTACTTCTTAGAGGTACTCTGTTGACTTGGTGTTAGAGGGACGTATGTTCCCATTTCAGTTAGACTGGAATCCTCTCTAGCCTAGTAGTGGACCTGTCTGGGACAAAATGGTGGCTAAACATAGACTTGTCAAGGTGTTTCCTTTTTGACAAAATTCCCGGCCTGTGTTGGCTGAATGGCCTGCATGTGTCACCTAGGCATGTATTCCTGATATAGGGTATAAATATACAGTACTCTACTTCAGTCTGTCCTCACAGTCCACAAGTGTTGTTCAAGGTGAGAGCTGTTAACTGTTCTCTTTCACTTCTCTGTCACTACTACCCTACCGCTCGCTTTCAACCCTCCCTCTCGTTCTTTTACCCTCCCTCCCCCTTTCTTTCTCTCTCTCCGCTGTGCTCCCCTCAGCTGTCAGCTCACCTCTGTGCTACAAGGTATTACTCCCCCTCCTAATGTAGCCGCGGCGCTGATGTGTGTGTGTGTGTTTGGGGGGGGGGGGGTCTCCTGTGTCTGGTCCATTCATGTGTCACAGAGCTAGCTGCACGGCCCATGTTTGCCAATGAGGCGGCTACGCTGGAGCTAAGCTAGGTTAAGCCTGAACGCCGCTTCGCTGTGCGCCGCGATGCCGAGCCTGAGAGAGAGAGAGAGAGAGAGAGAGAGAGAGAGAGAGAGAGAGAGAGGCCTCTCACCCGTCACTCACGCACCACATCACACACTTCACACACACACATGCTCAGGGGATGCAGGATAAAGCCATGTGTGTAATATGCATTTATGTATTGTATGTGATCAGGTTTTTAAACTCACTAGCTATTGTAGGCCGTTTTTACTTTAGCCATTTTTTAGGTTATTTACTTTTCTTTTTCCCATTATTTTATTGAATAATTTCGATTGTTATGGCAAGGTAATGTTGACTTTGTTCTTGTGTGAGGCTGGTGCCGTACTGCTATTCTGTCCTCCCCTCCCTCTATCCCCCCTCTTTCCCTCTCTGTTTCTCCCTCCAGTGTGTCGCGCCTTTATTGTTCCCCCTTCTTTATGTATTAGCATCCTGCATGCGTTCCGTGGCGCTTGCTGAATATGCAATGAAAGCTGTGGGGTCATTGGTCTCTGCTCATTTTCATAATCTGGAATATTGAGGGAGGCTGAAGGGCTGGAAGGGAGGACTGAAGATGTCCCCTCTTCTTTCTGTGATACATGTTGTTCTCCTCTTCTCTCCCCTTATTTTCTCTTCTTTTTTTATCCTCTCTTTTTTCCCCCCGCTTCTCTTGTCTTTGCTCCCCATCTTTTCCTCGCCTCCTCTTTTCTGTCTGCTCCAGTGGGAGGAGACGAGAATAAAAGAGAAATGGTTTCTCCTTATTCTGTCAAGTGGATCATCTTAAGTCATTCATCTGTTTACTTTCCCCATCTCTTTCTGTCTGTGTCTTTGCATTGTAAATGGGAATACACCTTTAGAATTTCACATGTAAAATACACACACACACACACACACACACACACACACACACACACGTAGAAGAGATTCTTTTAAATAGTGTATTTTCATTTGAACGTAACATTTAGTTTGATCAGGAACACACCATAAACATAAAGGAAGTGGCACAACAACTAGGCTATATGGCTATAAACATCCTTTAGAACTTCCTGTCCAGCCCCTGTTGTCACGGTTATTATTAACCAAATCAGCTTGGAATGCCTCTGCAGGATAATTCATTAATGTATTCACTAACTTCTGTTTCATTAGTGTCTTTGTTTACTGCGTTAGCTGGAGGTGTCTGGATAAAGATCGGTAAACACTGGGTTTGTGTTTGGATCCTCCAGGCCTCCGTAGCTCCCTCAGTGGTCTAATCTCTCCAACCAGATAGGTTTCCTGAGGGCCCCATCTCCTCTGCACCTCCTCTGCATCTCCTCTGCACCTCCTCTGCTCCTCTGTGTCCGTCTATCCCCACACCAGACCAGTCCAGAGCAGACCAGAGCAGACTAGAACAGTCCAGTCCTTGGAGCCTCCAGGATAAAACACAACACACAGCTCTAGGGGTCAATAGAAGTGACCTCTCTGGATATGGACAGATTGTTGATATAAATCCTCTGTGAGGGTTGCTATTGCCTGGTGTTGATGTGTTTTAGCACTGAGATGATTGGGGTCTGGAGGCCAGATGGTCAAGGAGAGGTGAGGCGAGGCTTAGTGAGGGAATGTTTATTGCATCTTTGTTGCACTGTGATCTGTAGCTTATGTTGTATACTTGGTTGGTTTCTGCATTTTAATGTTGGTTTATTTAAATTCACCCCCTCCTCCTCACTGAGCTTGAAGTGTGTACATGTACACAATGATTTTTTCACAATAACACATACACGCATCTCCTCTCTCCTTCTAATCTTTCTCTATCTCCTCCTTCTCTTTCGTGTCACTTGAGAGCAGGTGTCTATCCTCTCCCCCTCTCCTCATGTCTCTCTCCCTCTCTCACATGTTACCCTCTCACTCTAGCCCCCTCTCCTCATGTCTCTCTCCCTCTCTCACATGTTACCCTCTCACTCTAGCCCCCTCTCCTCATGTCTCTCTCCCTCTCTCCCATGTTACCCTCTCACTCTAGCCCCCTCTCCTCATGTCTCTCTCCCTCTCTCCCATGTTACCCTCTGACTCTAGCCCCCTCTCCTCATGTCTCGCTCCCTCTCTCCCATCCCTCCTTTCCTCCCTGTCTCTCCTTGACTCCCTAACCGGCCCTGGCGCCCATAATGAAACCAAATCTATTTAAAGCCAAAAGCGATGCAAGTTTTAATTTCCTATTCCAGACAACCTTTTTGGCTACACAGCATTTCACATCCACTTAATAACTTTTACCCCTCCACCACCCTCCTTCCCTCCATTCCTGCCTTCGTTCCCCTCCTCCCCCTCCTCCCCCTCCTCCCCCTCTGTGTATTTCTCTTCTAGTGGGCCCTTATTGGCTGCAGAGGAGAGGAGAGGCGCAGGCTGCCTCTTCAAGGGCAATATCTGTCAAATGATTCCCCAGTGAAATTAAGATAGAAGCCATGAGAGAGAAAAGAGATGGGGGGGGGGGAGATAGCAGCCAGCGTTCCTTTTCTTCTATCGTTCTCAATTCAATATCATCTCACAAAACAAGTTAAAGATAGATCTGGAGAAGGAGTCTTCATGCTTTTTACATCTCAAAAGGAGGAGCTGGAAATGAAAGATTTGTGTGAAATGGGAAAAAGGGACTTTTTTGTTGCTGTCAGGACCAAATACAATGAAAGTTTTTTTACATGATTGAATAGGGATCTATTTGTTTACACACACACACACACACACACACACACACACACACACACACACACACACACACACACACACACACACACACACACACACACACACACACACACACACACACACACAGAGAGAGTATTACTGAAGCCATTTGTTTGTCTTGTTTGGTGATGTAGCCGAAATTGCATTTGAGACGCAGTTATCTGATATTTGGTGGTATATATGGAGTGTCCTATGAGATGAGAAATGTCTCCTATTCCAAGCTATACAGGGACCTGGTCTGGTATAAGGGTTTAATAAACCGGTCTTCGATGTGGAGTCAGTCAGTCACTCTGGGCTGTCAGTATGCACAGCGCCATCTGCTGGCTAGGACAGCTACTGTCACCATCAAACAATGGCTCTAAACAGCAGCCATTCACTTTAGTACTGCAACATCAATACAAAGTGTTTTCCTGTTTCATTTACAAAATGTATGAATGCCAGTTCATAATTTGACAGATGTCATCAAAACAGTTGATGCTGATAGCCCATAATAATATAATTTCTACCTTCTGTAATTCTTGAGGGTAATTTAAATGTACAGCTGATCTGTAAATGTCCAGAATTAAATGAACATTTTCCAATGTGTCATCTGTGTGTTTTAGGCCCCCAGCACCAATGATAAATGCCCTAAGCGCTGTGCCAATAGTCACAACGTGATAGGTGTAAGCAATAAGGGGAATGCACTTTGAAGTAAATCTCAGCTCTGTTCAAAGTGTCACAGCTGTTGTAGGAAGAAGAGGACCAAAGTGCAGCGTGTGTGTTGTTCCACATTTTATTTAATCTGTGAAACTATGCAATACATAAAATAAACTGAATTAACAAAACAACAAACTGTGACACAGAGGTGAAACAAACACTACTCAAAAATAATCACCCACAAAACCCAGGAAGAAAAACCCCTACTTAAGTATGATCTCCAATTAGAGACAACGAGGACCAGCTGCCTCTAGTTGGAGATCATCCCAAACAAACCAACATAGACATACAAAAACTAGAACCTAATAACATAGAAATAGAAAACATAGAAAAACACAAAACACCCCCTTGTCACACCCTGACCTACTCTACCATAGAAAATAACATCTTACTATGGTCAGGTCGTGACAAAAAGTCAAGAAAATCTTTTGGAGTATCATTAAAACAGGTTCAGGAGTATCATTAAAACAGGTTCACCAACATTAGACGACTATACAGAACACCCTTGGCTGAGATAAGTGAATCCAATCAATGATGAGAATACGCAGATCAACTGATACCTGACACGGACATGGGGGCGTGGCAGGAAGATTGATGTACCATGAACCAATAGGTTGTGAGTTCAAGTCCCAGTGAGGACATGTTGAACGTAAGTCAAATATGTAAGTTGAAAATACTGTTTGTGATTTTCCCTAAATGGCTCGGCGATGTGATGTGTAATGCATTTTTCTTTGGACACATAAATGTTCCTGCAACGTTCCCATGAAAAGCATTCAGAACATTCCTATCATAACTTCTGAGAACATGGTCGCCACGTTCTAGTTGACATTAAGAGAAGGATCTCTTGGAAACGTTCCTTGCACATCACAGCAACATTCCTATGAAATGACCTAATGAGACTCTTTAGGGAACGTTCTCCAAACGTTTGTTGTTAGCTAGGTCTCTTGTTCCTGTAAGAGGAACAATCTCAACGTCAGTGTCATTGACACGTTTTTCCTGAAGTGGCGTCCCAGGCTGCTTCTCATGCTTGCTTGCCAAGTCCATCCTCGAATTCCTATGTGTGATACATGCAGCGATACAACACAGCCGCAGAGAGTGAGAGAGAAAGGGGGGTGGATGCAAGCGAGTGAGAGAGAGAGTGTGAGTGTGTATATATCTTAACACTACGCCCCCGAGGTGAACTGAAATATACAGCCCTGTGACAGTACACTACTAAGACATTGCCATAAAATCATACCAGACCGTCTTTTTATAGTCTGGCTCCTCAGCCACACACACACACACACACACACACACACACACACACACACACACACACACACACACACATCGCTCTGGATAAGAGCGTCTGCTAAATGACTTAAAATGTAAAAAATACACACACACACACACACATATACACACACACACACACACACACATACACACACATATACACACACACACACACACACACACACACACACACATATACACACACACACACAGCAGAGTGAGAGGAAGAGAGGTCTGGGACTGGGAGGAGACGTGTGTTCTTGAACAAACGCTGCTCTCTCTCTGGTTTGAACAGATCTGTGTGTCTGACGCCGTTTCATCTCTTGTGTTATTAAATCAGCCTCTCACGGGTGCCACCTCTCCTTTGACAACGCTTACATCAGCCATGGTGTCCTCTGATTGGCTCAGCCACTCTAGCATATCACAGATAGTTAGTTGATTTCTCTGTCGGGTGATTGTTGGATGAGAACGGGCCAGTGGGGTCGTCATCAGTCTTCAGTTCCTCAGAAACATCAGTTTGAATATGGAAACTAAATGGTGGAATGTTATCTATGTTCCTCTAGTCTTCTTGGGATGTCTGCCATGGTTCTGGCCAATATTTCACTTTTTTCTGCCCCGTACCGAGCTCTCTCAGTATTGTGTAACCAGTTTCTGTTCTAGAAAGTTTGTCTTGTCCTGTCTGGCGTCCTGAAGTTGTCTTTGCTGTCACTCAGCTTTCATGGCGGGCTGTTACATCATGTTTATCATCATTCTGAACACTGAAAAGTTCAAGAGAGAAAAATATACTGGAGAAAAAAGATGTTTTAAAGACAAGTATAGAGGAAAAATATCAAAGTGTCCAAGACAAAATGGCACAACTTTTGGGCTAAGACACTGACATGTTTTGTTTTGTGCGGTTTGGTTTTGATATTTATTCTGTTTGAGAGACCGTAGTCCTTTCTGTTACATACATGCATGCCTGGTTCATGGGCTTTATACTCCTTCTTATGTACCATTCTTGTATTGTCAGCTTATGATTTCTCATCTTACAACATTTAGCACTTTATTATGCCATAAGTACATTATATTGTATTTTTTTTTTTTCTTGACTTAATTGTACATTTACTTGTCTGATATACCTGACTGTTTTTTTGTTGTTGTATTCAACAATATAGTTGCCTTGCCCAAAAAAAAACATTTAATGCTGCGTATTTTAAGGGCAATGTAGTATTTATTAATGCATTATTCATAGTGTAAGGCAAATCAAACACATGCATTCATTTGTCTCTGTGTGTTGGCCTGTTATTAATAAATGTTATATATCTAGGCCTAGGGCTGTGGCGGTCGCGAAGTTTCGCCAGCCTGTGATTGTCAAGCAAATAACTGTAGGTTTCACGGTAATCGACCGTTAATCAACATAAACACGTTTAGCATCTCCTGGTTTCCAGACATAGCCTACAAGCCACTGATGCAGACCTTTGGAACATCTACATTTTAAAAAGTCTAATAAATCCATGTAATATAGCCTACACCTTCACAATAAATCCATTACTTATTTTAGACAGGTCTAATGTAGCAGGATATGATGAAAATTTCGAAATTCTAT
Source organism: Salmo trutta (assembly GCF_901001165.1). Taxonomy (NCBI): domain Eukaryota; kingdom Metazoa; phylum Chordata; class Actinopteri; order Salmoniformes; family Salmonidae; genus Salmo; species Salmo trutta. The sequence continues at coordinate 33,912,504 of NC_042981.1, forward strand.
TCTGTTCGAAAGAACAGAATGGCATACTCTGAGTTGTCCTTATGTTAGGTCCTGATGTGGCTATGCCAAATGGCTGTGGGCTACACTAGTTCATTTAGCAGACAAGATTTGCTTAGAATTCCATGGCATTATTTATATTATCATGTAGTATGGAGAATACAATTGAACAAAGCTGAATAAAATAAATATTTTCTCCAAACAATTTAAGGGAGTGTGCACATGCAGCTTTCAGGGGCCTGAAAGATTTCTCACAACTTTGACAGCTCTGTCAATGAGATCAGGACCACAATATTAAGGTAAGAAACTGTATACAATTCCTATTTATGTTGGTAATTATAATATGTCTATTTTAGAGTATTTTATACGATTGTTATTTTGAGTCTGTGAAATGAAATTTTGATCATAAGCCAAGTAGCGTTAGACAATCAGCCAAAACGAGACACGGTAGCTAGCTAAACCTAGCTACTTGAGTTAGCTATTTTCTTGTATTTTTGATGTAAATGTTTTAATTTATAACTGTACAAAATAAAGTACAAATATTTACAATTTGAAGAGGTATTAGGTATGACCTAGCTAAAATGAACTGGCTAAAGTTAGTGATTAGACATGAACCTAGCTACTGTAACTAGCCAGCCAGGCAGAAGAGAGGGCTGCTGCAGGATTGCAAAATGTATGATCCCCCATATATCTAGCTAGCTAACTAGCTACATAGCTAGATATCTAGATATATTATGACATTTTTATCTGTGATAGCTATGATTCCTAAAAATAGTAAGCCTACTGGCTGTTGTTGATTGCAAGAATTCATGTAGCAAAGCCTTTCCCTGATAACTTGAACATTTACCTTCCATTCATGATTCCCTTTTCATGTGCTGAAGGGTCATCGCTACTTGGGGAAGATGAGGATGAAGAGGAGGAGATTGAAATGGAGGAGCCGGAGGAAATTTGGACACTGTGTGGGACTGTCAGCTCTCAGACCTTTGTGAGGAGGATGACACAATGGACATGTCACCTGTGCTCCATTGTGACAAGGATAGGCAGGGGCTGGAGAGACTGGACAACATGCTCATGAGGCTGCAAACAGGGCTAAGGGACAATCACAACCTCGCAGGACAAATACATAGATATACATACCATACATAGCTAGCTAATCTTCACCCAGTAGCTCAGCTTGCCACTGGTCATTTCCTCTTTCTTGCATGCTTCTAATTCTGACTCTTTGTGTTAGGCTATAGGCCTAGTGCCGTGGTCACCAACCGGTCGATCACTATCGACTGGTCGATCTCCAAGGCGTTTCTAGTCGATCTCCAAGGCATTTATAAACATTTCTGTAAAAAAAAAACGAAGAAAAAGCATTTAAAAAAAAAATCTCATCCTGTTGGTGGTAGGTGCACCCGATTCAGCTGCCCTGTGCGCCGGGTAGAAGGGTTCCGATTGTGAACCATTTCATGTTTCTGAATGTACAAACTCTGCTTTCCCGGTGGACCCGGAGAGCAAATTAAGTGCACTATAGGCAGTAAAATAATGCTACAGCAAAGTTGATACTGTGAACATGTTTAAAACCATGACTAGAGAGAGACTGTCAATGAATACAGCAAAGAGCTGCTGTTTAAGTTCTTACTCAGCACTGTCAACACTTTTTAGTCAACACTTACAGTGCCATCGGAAAGTATTCAGACCCCTTGACTTTTTCCACATTTTGTTAGGTGACAGCCTTATTCTAAAATGGATTAAATAAAATATTTTCCTCAGCAATCTACACACAATACCCCATAATGACAAAGACAAAAAGGTTTTTAGAAATGTTTGCAAATGTATTAAAAATAAAAAACAGAAATATGTTATGTACATAAGTATTCAGACCCTTTGATATGAGACTCAAAATTGAGCTCACCTGCATCCTGTTTCCATTGATCATGCTTGAGATGTTTCTACAACTTCATTGCAGTCCACCTGTGGTAAATTCAATTGATTGGACATGATTTGGAAAGGCACACACCTGTCTATATAAGGTCCCACAGTTGACAGTGCAGGTCAGAGCAAATACCAAGCCATGAGTTCGAAGGAAATGTCAGTCGACCTCTGAGACAGGATTGTGTCAAGACACAGATCTGGAGAAGGGTATAAAACATTGATGTGGCATTGAAGGTCCCCAAGAACACAGTGGCCTCCATCATTCTTAAATGGAGTAAGTTTGGAAGCACCAAGACTCTTCCTAGAGCTGGCCACCCAGCCAAACAGAGCAATCGGGGGAGAAGAACCAGATGGTCACTCTGACAGAGCTCTGACCTCTGTGGAGACGGGAGAAACTTCCAGAAGGACAATCATCTCTGCAGCACTCCACCAATCAGGCCTTTATGGTAGAGTGGCCAGACGGAAGCCACTTCTCAGTAAAAAGCACATGACAGCCCGCTTGCAGTTTGCCAAAAGGCACCTAAAGACTCTCAGACCATGAGAAACAAGATTCTCTGGTCTGATGAAACCAAGATTGAACTCTTTGGCCTGAATGCCAAGCGTCACGTTTGGAGGAAACCTGGCACCATCGCTACGGTGAAGTATGGTGGTGGCAGCGTCATGCTGTGGGGGATGTTTTTCAACGGCAGGGACTAGGAGACTAGTCAGGATCCAGGCAAAGATGAACGGAGCAAAGTACAGAGAGATCCTTGATGAAAACCTGCTCCAAAGTGCTCAGGACCTCAGTTAGACTGGGGCGAAGGTTCACCCTCCACTAGGACAACGACCCTAAGCACACAGCCAAGACAACGCAGGAGTGGTTTCGGGACAAGTCTCTGAATGTCCTTGAGTGGCCCAGCCAGAGCCCGGACTTGCTTCAACAAAGTACTGAGTAAAGGGTTTGAATACTTACAGTGCCTTCGGAAAGTATTCAGACCCCTTGACTTTTTCCACATTTTGTTGTGTTACAGCCTGTCAGGTGCGTCGTAAGAAGTGGACCAAAACGCAGCGGGGATATGAATACTCATCTTCTTTTATTAGATGGAAACCAAAACAAAACACTATTACAAAAACAACGATGAAAAAACAGTCCTGTAAGGTGCTCTGACTGTACAAGAAACAACTACCCACAAAACCCATGGAAAAAAACACCCCTACTAAATAGGACCTTCAATTAGAGGCAACGAGGAACAGATGCCTCCAATTGAAGGTCAGCCCAATAAACTAAACATAGAAATATAAGAACTAGAACAAACATAGAAATATATTAACATAGATCATAACCCAAAAACCCCGAAACCCACAAAACAAACACACCCCTGCCACGTCCTGACCAACTACAATAACAAAATGACCCCTTTTCTGGTCAGGACGTGACACAGCCTGAATTTAAAATTGATTACATTTAGATTTTTTTTCACTGGCCTTCACACAATACCCCATAATGTCGAAATGTGTAAATTAATAAAATGTCTTGAGTCAGTATTCAACCCCTTTGTTATGGCAAGCCTAAATAGGTTCAGGAGTAAAATGTTGCTTAACATGTCACATAATACGTTGCATAGACTTATTCTGTGTGCAATAATAGTGATTAACATGATTTTTGAATGACTACCTCTTCTCTGTATCCCACACATACAATTATCTGTAAGGTCCCTCAGTTGAGCAGTGAATTTCAAATACAGATTCAACCAAAAAGACCAGGGAGGTTTCCCAATGCTTTGCAAAGAAGGGCTCCTATTGGTAGATGGGTGCAAATAAAAAAGCAGACATTGAATATCTCTTGAGCATGGTGAAGTTATTTAATTACACTTTGGATGGTGTATCAATACACCCAGTCACCAGAAAGATACAGGCCTCCTTCCTAACTCAGTTGCCGGAGAGGAAGGAAACTGCTCAGGGATTTCACCATGAGGCCATTGGTGACTAAAACAGTTACAGCATTTAATGGCAGTGATATGAGAAAACTGACGATGGGTCAACAACATTGTAGTTACTCTACAATACTTACCTAATTGACAGAGTGAAAAGAAGAAAGAAAATATTTCAAAACATGCATGTCACGTGTGCTCCCTCTCCGGTCTCTAGGTCCCGTCACCATCGTTACGCTCACCTGTGCGTCATCACTCACATGGACTCCATCACTTCCCTGATTACCTTCCCTATATATGTCACTCCCTTTGGTTCCTTCCCCAGGCATTGTTTGTGTTTCTTGTTTTGTTCATTAAATGATGTGCTCCCTGAACTTGCTTCCCGATTCCCAGCGCACTCTTTACAATGCATCCTATTTGCAACAAGGCACTAAAGTAATACTGCAAACAATGTGGCAAGCAATTCACTTTTTGTCCTGTTATGTTTAAGGCAAATTCAAATAAAATACAATACATTACTGAGTACCACTCTTCATATTTTCAAACATAGTGGTGGCTACATCATGTTATAGGTATGCTTGTAATCATTAAGGGCTGGGGAGTTTTTCAGGATAAAAAGGAAATGGAATGGAGCTAAGCACAGGCAAAATCCTAGTGGAAAACCTTGTTCAGTCTGCTTTCCAGACGGTGGAAGATAAATTAACCTTTCAGCAGGACAATAACCTAAAACACAAGACCAACTCTACACTGGAGTTGTTTACCAAGAAGACAGTGTATGTTCCAAGTTCCAATTTTGATTAAATCTACTTGAAAAGGACTTCTACAAAGTATTAACTCAGAGGTGAGAATACTTATGTTAATTCGATATTTATTTATTTCATTTTCAATAGATTATCTAAAAACATGTTATCACTATGTCATTATGGGGTATTGTGTGTACAGTTGAAGTCGGAAGTTTACATACACTTAGGTTGGAGTCATTAAAACTCGTTTTTCAACCACTCCACAAATTTCTTGTTACAGTTTTTCTCAATTGCTAAAACACAATTTCTGAAACCTTGCTTCATTTCCTGAAAACATTAAACACAAAACCTCATCTTCAAGCACTATTTACATAACCTCTGACTCCTCTAGCAAAATGAAACATTCGCCTCAAAACAGTTTTACCTGTGTTCAAAATCAAACACTGCTCTCAAATCATAAACAAAGTGATCAAAATGATATACACTCTCAAGCAGTCAGTAAACAATACATCGAAAAATAGAAAACACATTGTTCAAAACATACAATTCTCAGGGAGAAGTACATTTTTAATCGAAAAAAGATTCATATTTTTCCTTCATTGTCTTTTGATGAACGAAAACACGTTCTATCATAGTAGCTCAAAATGGATCAGAAATTACTACTCTGCTTTGCTCTTTGCAATTTAGTTTTTTGTTCTTCCTCCTCCTTGTACCCCTATTTTTACAGTACTGTACCCTGCATCTCACAAACTTGTCCTTTGTCTCTGTGATACTGTAATTCTTGTTCTTTGTTGATATGAACCTGCAACCAGTCAAAATCTATTAAGCAGTCAGTACTATTAATAAATGGAAAGCACAATGTTCAGGGCCATACAATTTGTCCATTGTACAGTATACAGCCTACAATGCACTGTACTACAGTATACAATACTAAAAGGGACAAAAATCAAAGGAGTAAACATGTGATCAATGTGCTTCTTCTTGTCTTTGGGCTGGGTCAGGCCAGAGCACTTCGTCCACATCACAAGTAATATTGTCCCTACTGAGGCAACGGGGGAAGAAGCCTCTTGTGTGCCGTATCCAGCCCTGACATGATTCCTCACCTATATCACCACAGGATAAATCCATGGCTTGCAGCAGATTTACTCTGGTGTAGGGTTGTCTATCATACACTTTCCATCTCCAAGAGGAGAAAAACTCCTCAATCGGATTCAGGAAAGGCGCGTATGGAGGGAGGTACAAGTTCATAAACTGCCCATTGATGTTAAACCATTCCCTTACCTGAGCAGCTCGGTGGAAACTGACATTGTCTCACACTATCACATAGGTGGGAATGGGATTCTCATTTAGCTTTTGACCCTGCTGCTCTTGAACCTGCTGCTCAAATAAAATATCTCTTAGATTGGCAATAAATCTTAGAAGGTGCTGGGTGATATATGGCCCGAGTGTAACATGGTGATGTAGAACACCATGGTTGCTGATAGCAGCACAGATTGTGACATTGCCACCTCATTGACCAGGGACTTCAACAATGGCCCGCTGTCCAATCGTGTTTCGGCCTCTCCTTCTCCTCTTTGTTAGATTGAAGCCTGCTTCATCGACAAAGATGAACTCATGGGGTCTGTCCAAGGATTCCAAGTCAAATATTGTCTGTGTAGAAATACAATATACTGTACGTAGGATTTTGTAAGTCGTACAGAGACAGTGCTATACTGTAGAGTACAATTAGGCATACTGTATGCACTTCTGATTTGCATACATTGTATGTACTGAAGAGTAATGTCATTCACATAGTATGTGTTAGTACTGTAGACAATCTGGATTACAGTACATGTTTCTGAATGTACACTTACTTGCACATACTGAGCTCGCAGTTCTTTCACCCTTGGTGAGTTGCGCTCAAAAGGTACTCTGTGTACTTGTTTCATTCGCATCCTGTTACGATGGAGGACACGGTCAATTGTGGAAATGCTCACACTGTCGATCCCCTGGAAGTGTGTGTTGTCTTGTATCAGTCGTTCCTGCATTTCTCTGAGTCGTATTGCATTATCTTGAAGGACCATGCCAACTATAACGGCCTCTTGCTCCCGAGTGAATATAGCTGTCCTTCCACCTGCATGTAGCAGCCTTGCAATTCTACAAAAAGTAGTTGTGCAGTTACAAAACATATTCATTCAGTACAATACATACAGTGATTAACTTTATAAATGTCTATTGAAACAGCTGCATATAGTGTAGTACAGTAAATTTGCAATTACAAAACTACAGTAGTATACTGTCCCTGTTCTCTTCTCTGAGTGTCCTTACTATGGTGGACACAGAAAATCGGCTCAAATTGGGTTGCACTCTAAGTCCTGCTTCCCTCATTGTCAGTCCATGGACAAGAACATGGTCTATAACTGTTGCCCGAATTTCATCAGATATTTCCACTCTTTGTCTTCCTCTTCGTCCTCATCTTCCTGTTTCTTGCCCTCCTCCTCCTCCTCTTCCTCCTCGTCGCCCACCTCGCATACGCACTCGTCCTCGTCCTCTCACATTGTTTCTTCTATCCATTCTCAGACTTTCTCCTTCCCACCTTCAACAACCTGTTTGCTCTCTGAATTGGCTTATATTGGTTGTGTCACATCATTTGAAACAGGTTAAATCAATTTTGAGTGGTTGTGTTCAGTCAATGACATGAGTTCTCTATTTGTATTTGATTGTTGCCACTTGTGTTTACCAGTATGGATGACATGTGCATTAGAGTGCAGAATGTGTTTTGAGAATGAGAATGTGTTTAGAGTTTTGCTGAAAAGTCTAAGTGAGATCTGCAAATGGTGTTTTACCATGTGAAATGGTTTAAGGTATTGACAACAGACTGCATAATTAGCTAAATGAGTCCAGGCAACTGAGAACTTTGTTCAGCCAATGGGTTTTAGTGTTTTAGCAATTGAGAAAAACTGTAACAAACTATAGTTTTGGCAAGTCGGTTAGGACATCTACTTTGTGCACAAGTAATTTTTCCAACAATTGCTTACAGACAGATTATTTCACTTATAATTCACTGTATCACAATTCCAGTGGGTCAGAAGTTTACATACACTAAGTTAACTGTGCCTTTAAAACAGCTTGGAAAATTCCAGAAAATTATGTCATGGCTTTAGAAGCTTCTGATAGGCTAATTGACATCATTTGAGTAATTTGGAGGTGTACCTGTGGATGTATTTCAATGCCTACCTTCAAACTCAGTGCCTCTTTGCTTGACATCATGGAAAAATCTAAAGAAATCAGCCAAGAACTCAGAATAAAAAATGGTATACCTCCACATGTCTGGTTCATCCTTGGGAGCAATTTCCAAGCGCCTGAAGGTGCCACGTTCATCTGTACAAACAATAGTACGCAAGTATAAACACCATGGGACCACGCAGCCGTCATACCGCTCAGGAAGGAGACGCGTTCTGTCTCCTAGAGATGAACGTACTTTGGTGGGAAAAGTGCAAATCAATCCCAGAACAACAGCAAAGGACGTTGTGAAGATGCTGGAGGAAACAGGTACAAAAGTGTCTGTACCTACAGTAAAACAAGTCCTATACCGACATAACCTGAAAGGCCGCTAAGCAAGGAAGAAGCCACTGCTCCAAAACCGCCATAAAAAAAACAGACTACGGTTTGTAACTGCACATGGGGACAAAGATCGTACTTTTTGGAGAAATGTCCTCTGGTCTGATGATACACAAACAGAACTGTTTGGCCATAATGACCATCGTTATGTTTGGAGGAAAAAGGGGGAGGCTTGCAAGCCGAAGAACACCATCCCAACCGTGAAGCGGGGGTTGCAGATTCATGTTGTGAGGGTGCTTTGCTGCAGGAGGGACTGGTGCACTTCACAAAATAGATGGCATCATGAGGCAGGAAAATTATGTGGATATAAATCAAATCAAAATGTATTTGTCACATATACATGGTTAGCAGATGTTAATGCGAGTGTAGCGAAATGCTTGTGCTTCTAGTTCCGACCATGCAGTAATATCTAACAAGTAATCTAACCTAACAATTTCATAACAACTACCTTATACACACAAGTGTAAAGGAATGAATAAGAATATGTACATAAAAATATATGAATGAGCGATGGCCAAACGGCATAGGCAAGATGCAGTCGATGGTATAGAGTACAGTATATACATATGAGATGAGTAATGTAGGGTATGTAAACATTATATAAAGTGGCATTGTTTAAAGTGGCTAGTGATACATTTATTACATCAATTTTTAATTATTAAAGTGGCTACAGATTTGAGTCAGTATGTTGGCAGCAGCCTCTCAATGTTAGTGATGGCTGTTTAACAGTCTGATGGCCTTGAGATAGAAGCTGTTTTTCAGTCTCTCGGTCCCGGCTTTGATGCACCTGTACTGACCTCGCCTTCTGGATGTTAGGGGGGTGAACAGGCAGTGGCTCGGGTGGTTGTTGTCCTTGATGATCTTTTTGGCCTTCCTGTGACATCGGGTGGTGTAGGTGTCCTGGAGGGCAGGTAGTTTGCCCCCGGTGATGCGTTGTGCAGACCTCACTACCCTCTGGAGAGCCTTACGGTTGTGGGCGGAGCAGTTGCCGTACCAGGCGGGGATACAGCCCGACACATTATATATTGAAGCAACATCTCAAGACATTAGTCAGGAAGTTAAAGCTTGGTCGCAAATGGGTTGTGGCAAAATGGCTTAAGGACAACAAAGTCAAGGTATTGGAGTGGCCATCACAAAGCCCTGACCTCAATTCTATAAAAAATATGTGGGCAGAACTGAAAAAGCGTGTGCGAGCAAGGAGGCCTACAAACCTGACTTAGTTACACCAGCTCTGTCAAGAGGAATGGGCCAAAATTCACCCAACTTATTGTGGGAAGCTTGTGGAAGGCTTCCCGAAACGTTTGACCCAAGTTAAACAATTTAAAGGCAATGCTACCAAATACTATTTGAGTATCTGACCCACTGGGAATGTGATGAAATAAATAAAAGCTGAAATAAATCATTCTCTCTACTATTATTCTGACATTTCACATTCTTAAAATAAGTGGTGATCCTAACTGACCTAAGACAGGGAATGTTTACTAGGATTAAATGTCAGGTATTGTGAAAAATTGAGTTTAAATGTATTTGGCTAAGGTGTATGTAAACTTTAACTGTAGATGACAGAGAAAAAATATAAATGTAATACATTTTGCATCCAGGCTGTAACACAATAAAATGTGGAATACTGTAAGTCAAGGGGTATTAATACTTTCTGAAGTCACTGTATATGTGTTTAATATACTATTCAGATAAGAAAGTGTCTGATCACAGAACATTCAATAGAATTCTAGAAAAATACCACCGGTCAGTTAAAACGGTTGTAACTCACTCAAAGTAAAAGTTATGACTATTCTGATTTCAGATGACCAAACCTTACAAAATAATAAAGACTCAATATGCTCTTTTTTTGGTTGTTTTTTTGTAAATGGCAGTTGTTCGGGAAAAAGCATATAAGATACACATTTTCGCAGGTGTTTTTTCTTAACTGTTTACCATTTGATTGATGGGGTGCTATTGCATGTCGTATCATTTGAAAGGGCAGTTTCTTAGCTTTCAAAATATGTAACATGTTTTTATATATGGTTTAGTTCCAGCAAATTCTGCTCATTAATGTATGCAGAGGTAATCGTCTCAGTAAATTCAGGAATACCAAAACCCTCCTACCAATTATGCAGCAATGCCAATATGGTGATTTACAGTTGCTGGTGTTCTAAACGCCTAGTGTTACCTTCCCCCTTTAATGAAGGAAAGGAATATGGTGGGCTGGAGGCCGCACTCTCTCACACTCCCTCTTTCCTTCTCCTCTCGCCCCCTCTTCTTCTTACGTCAACAGAATCCCCACAAATGAGATATTTCCTCGAGAGGAAAGGCTGGGGAGCAAGGTCTTCCTCTGTTTGTCTGTCTCTCAAATGCAATGGAAGGCTCTGGGGTGTTTTCTCTCTTTCGTATCTCTGTCACTCGCTCTCTCTTTCGCTCTGTATTTTCTCAACTTGAGTTTTAGGCTGGAGGGAACCCGTGGTGAATTGTTCTAATGAAAGAGACAGAGGAGGGGAGAGAGAGTAGGAATGAGGGAAGAGAGAAAGGAGGGGAGAGGGCAAGGGCATCCTTGACTGCTGAAAAGAAACAGCGAGAAATTGGGTAGAAAAACAAGAAAGACTAGTTGGGAATGAAAACAAAACATCTCCAATTAAGGGAAACTTTAGTTTCCTGGTCATGGACATTCAGTCACAGTCTCTGTTGTGAATGGATGATGAATTACCCTCGCTTTTCCCTTTGATGCTAAACTCCTGCAGTTTCTACCACCTACATTGTTTTCCTCTCAATTCTCTACATGCGTGCATATCTGCCTATCCGTCTGTGCCGGTGTATGGCACAATATGTGTGTGTGTGTGTGTGTGTGTGTGTGTGTGTGTGTGTGTGTGTGTGTGTGTGTGTGTGTGTGCGCGTGTGCGTGCATGTGTATGTGTATAACACAGCAAGCTTGATGTAGAGAGCATCTCCCTGTCTGGGCTTAGATACAAGGAGCCAATAGATATTTGGAGCCAGCCAGGCCTAACTAGCTCTATTTATGATGATATGCAGGCAGGTCACAATGTGATATCTCTCACCAATCCACCAATCGTGTATCGATCGGCTTGGTCTGCGGCCAAGTAGCGCTGATGGATGACCGAGGCAGCCACTCTGACAGCAGGCATGTCCAATCACACCAGTTGGGGATGAGTTTGCATCGCACCAATCAAATCAGCCGCAGCAGCCCTAATTTTTATCACTGTCATTTTGACAGTGATGCATAACGCAGAGAGAGAGTTGCCAGCCAGGGAATGAGGGGAGCTCTGAGGCAGAGGAAAGAGTGAACGGAGGGGGGGGTGGAGAAAAGTAAAGCCCCCGAAAACAAGTGGAAAAATCTGAAGTTTTCCTCCCTGGCCTAGCCGCGTGAACGCTGTTTCTAGTCTGCTGCCTCTCTCTCTCTCTCTCTCTCTCTCTCTCTCTCTCGCACTCTCTCTCGCACTCTCTCTCTCCGTCTGTGTAGCGTCTCATCTTCAAATAGATTTTTTATTTGTTTTTATGCATACTCTTTATTTGACCTTCCTGTCTCTGCCTTGTCTTGCCTTGCTAAACGCTAATAGATTGCATCCTTCCCCTGGAGGTTAAATTGGAAACAAATCAAAAATTCTCATCCTTTCGCGTGTGTTTTGTTCTTCTTCCATCCATCCTTCCCTTTCTTTCTTTCTTTCTCTTTTTCCCCTCCTCTATCAAGTTGAAGTGAATGGCGCGTCATTGTGCCTTTCATCTCAGAAAGGCGATTGAGTGCGGCCCAAAACCACAGAGGTAATGTTGTCTAGCATTGAACTGCATAGAGCTGAGGAAATACAAAGGCTGGGGAAGGAAAAGCTGAGGCAGTGCACAAAGGAAGAGTGCTACAGGAGGGATCTAACCTTGTCTGGCTCTGATGTTCCTCTTTCTACTTTGTACTGTAACACTGCCAGCCTTACCCATTACTGGCACCAAAACTGTCTTTATTTTCCTCTCTCTCTCACTCGGGAGAGATACATATGGGCCAATCGGAAGTTCAAACAGTAACAGCGCGTTCACCCTGCCACTTGTTTATATGGACTTTGTTTACAAACATTGGAGTAAAACAAGCTTACATTTGGGGCTCTGATGGGGTATGAACGTTGAACTAAGCTCATGAAGCATTTAGACGCTATATACGTCAACAATCAATGGCAGTTGTAATTCATTAATTAACAGTCTACAAATGTATATAGAAACTGCAGATTGCCCCCTTTAAAGTATCTGGAGAAAGTCTGTGCATAGTACTGTAATAAGGGCTCAGAACACGTGCTAGTTGGTTGGTAGGGAGAGAGTTGGAAAAACAAAAGGCAGAGGACGAGGGCATGTGAAATTTGAGCAAACTCGGACTGGACTGTAGAATAGTATTACAGAGCAGTAGGTTAAGGTGTAAAGTCTGCCCCACCTCTCTTACCTCACCCCCTTCCCCCCCCCTCCCCCTCCACCCCCAGTTGGTCCTGTCGGTGTGCCAGGGTCGGGTGATTACCGGCACTCTCTCCCAATTATGGGCTGATTATTTCGGTGTGCTCTAATTGACTGGGGAGATATGCAAATGGCTGTCATTTGGGATGATAAAGGCTCCACGGTGCAGGATGCACTGCATTATTTAGCCGTGTGGCTGCTATGTGCGGCGGGCGGGCGGGCGGCGGGCGGGCGGGGAGGCAGCGGCACGGCGTGAAGGATGTGGCGGGTGCTTTAATTGCTGAGGAGAGAGAGGTTAAGCTGAATGAGCAGTTGAATTAGAAATGAGGAATTTGGCAGTTTTAATTATTTCTTTATTTGATGTTCCCCCTTTCGCTTTCAGTCCTTTCTCCCTCTCTGGAGTGAGAGGAGGGGGGGTGGGGGTGGGGGGAGTATGGCAGAGCTGAATACCATACATAAAAACATTAGTAGATGCAATAAGTGTAAAACAAATAGGTGCGTAGGGGTGGGGTGAAGGGGTGGAGGGGAGTGTGAGTGGTCTGCTTGTGCATTAAACCAGTTAAGAACCTTTGTGGTTAATAAAAAAAACATTTCAACAGCTCAGACAATAATGGCCTGCCTGGCCTGTCGACTCTCATGAAGCCGCCCGCTTTTAAATGGAAGACTGGTACATTTAAATAAAAACGGTTTGGCGGTATACAAATGACCCGGCCGCGATAAGACTGCAGGGGGGGTTGTATGGTGGCAGCCTCGACCTCGATATACAGTAGGGTACAAACATTTATCCAGCGAATTAAAGGTTGAGCTGTGGAGGGGTACTTTATCGTAAGTCATTATTCAGAGAGACAGTGAAGCAGTGCGTTAAGTGAATAGGGCCGGCGAGTGTTGAGCACTCGTCCTGCTCGGCCCGGCTCTATCGGACTCTGTCGTATTATCAGGGGGAATCATAGTGAAACGCAACACTAATCCATTGGTTTGAAGACAAGCGCCACCAGATTTGGGCCTCTTTGCAGGCTTACGTGTAATAGGGCTTCAAACGGGTCCTCCAAACAGACTCTTCATATCTCCACAATACTGAGGCTTAGAGAGGGATAGTTATCACTCTGCAAGCTGACTATCAGCCCAACCACAAATAACACTAATGGGCTAGTTTTAGCATTAGTCCTCTCACACACACCAGACTGGAAACTCAGACCAGGCGGTAGGTTGTCTGGCAGCCGTATAAGCCTGAGGATGGTAGACTTGCTCAGGGCATGTGTATGGATAGTACAACAAGGAGACCTTGGCTTCTAGGGGGATGGTGTATGTCTTTAGATGTATGTTAATAACTACTAGTATCTAAAGAGGGCATGTGTTTTTTGCCTGTGTGTTGGTGTTGAACATCTAGACCAGGTATTCCCAAACTGGGGTACGCACAACGCCAAATAAAAATGTGATTCAAATTTTAAAAATATATATATATTTTTTTCTTCACATTTTCAAACAGTCCATTTATATTTTCCAACGGGGTTATACATTTGTGTGATGTTTTTTTCTTGCCTGAGAAACCTTGTTTCACTGCCAAAAATACAATTAAAGCATCTAGTGTTCAGCGAAATAAAAACACAATGTCAAATACAGGTAGCCTAGTCAAATAATTAACATCCAATCACATTAACCGTTACTCTCTCGCGGGAAACCTTCACTTTTGCGCAGACATTTAGAAATGCGATTGCCTGTGCTTTGTGCAGCCATTGTAGTGGAATAAAAAAAGCACACATTGCTTTCTCAAACTGTGTCTCTGCTGCAACTTTAGAGACCCTGACAAGTTTGTTCTCTGTCTGCTTTTCTTTGAGACAACAAAGAGAGAAAACACTTGCTTGAACATCAAATAAATGTGATTTGAAACATAGTAATGTCCCTCAGATTGGCTCCAATAGTCCTGATGTGGTTGGCAAAACGACCGTCTGTAAAACACAGCCATGTCCCTCAGATCCTAGTTCCTAATATGTTACCTGATCTGGAGATATAGACAGGGACAGGACTTCCTTACCAGATTACTAGTGAATTCTGAGTTCAGCTCTTGGTCAAATTGGTTTAATCGCTGGTGTTATTACACAGAGACACCTCTGAGATGTTCCATTAAGACAGAAGAGGGCTTGGGCTGCATGGGTGGTCGTCAGGACACCCAGCCAGCTATGGAGATGTGTGGTGGAGTATGACTTCCCATCAATGCCAACCTCGAGGCCACGACACAATAGACAACAGGCGCTGGGACATTGAGGAGGGAGGACAGTGAAATGACTGTTGTCTGGCCCATATTGATCAGAGAGTTGTCTGAGCAAAGAGTTCTGTCAATCAGCAGCATGCCCAGGTGGTTTGGAGCCTGTGGCATACCAGGGAAGTCCCCTCAGATCATTCAAATGAATCATCAGCATTTCCACCACAACCACCAGTATCATCACCATCATCACCACAACCACCATCACCATCATCATCATCATCATCATCACCACAGCCACCAGCATCATCACCATCATCACCACAGCCACCATCATCAGCATCATCATCATTATCACCACATCCACCACCATCATCATCACCACAACCACCACCATCATCACCACCACCATCATCATCATCACCATCATCACCACAACCATCATCATCATCATCACCATCATCAGCATCATCGTCATCACCACAACCACCACCATCATCACCATCATCATCATCACCACAACCACCAACACCATCATCATCAGCATCATCACCACAACCACCACCATCATCATCACCATCATCAGCATCATCGTCATCACCACAACCACCACCATCATCATCATCACCATCAGCATCATCGTCATCACCACAACCACCACCATCATCATCATCACCATCATCACCACAACCACCAGCATCATCACCATTATCATCTCTCTCTCACTTGCTCAGCTTGTTTCCATCCCATGCAAACACATGTACACATCTCTCTCCCTAGCCTGTCTGAGCCTATGCCAGAGATGTCCTGTGTAGCTGGGAGTGTTATCATTGCGTTAGTCTCCCTCCGTCTCTGTATGTGGTATTTAATAGCACCTTGAGAAGGGTATTACAGTGAGCTCTCTACATGGGGCATCCCATTACCCTCCACTCCCCCACTCCCTCCCTGACACACAACCGTTCAGAAGATAATTTGCATGGCATTTCAACTCAGGGTTTGGGGATGAGAAAACATCTTATGTGTAATAGCGTTTCCACTTAAATTCCACTGCTCCGTAGAAAGAGGCGGCAGCAGCACAGCAGTCCGAAGGCAGTAACGAGGACTGTGGGTCCATGTGTGAGAGACAGAGTCCCCAGTGGGCTCACAACAGACAGCTATTAGACCTAATTACAGCTGTCATCATTCTATTTACTCAGAGAAAGAGAGGAATAAGCCTTCTGTACTGTACGAGTCCACTAAATCAGTTTTAAATACCAGTGGGTACAGTGGTTGAGGCTTTGATAGCAACATCATGGGTAATTAACATGGAGATCTTTGCATTTTAAATGTAACTTTTCCCCTCCATTAGAGTTTCTCCTCTTATGTCACTGCAGGCACTTTGAATATCAGCGTTGAACCTTCTCACGCCCTGTGTTAGGGTGTCTCACCAACTGGAAAGAGTGAGAGAGAACCCTCCCCATCCACGCACAAACTCTCCACCATCCCACACCCTCCTAGCCCACCAGCCTCCCTGTCTTCCCCGCTGCTGTGGCTCTGTGACTGGGATGAGTCAGCAAGCCTGTCTGGCCTGGTGGCAGGGTGTTGGCAGGAGGGTGGCAGGGGGACACTGGGGGTGGAAGCCGTAGTGGCAGGGGGTGGCTGGTGTGTCCAACAGCAAGGTGACACGCTGGACAGCACTGCCCCAAGAGCCTCTAACCAGAGTTGACAACACCAGCCCTGCATAGCCCCAGCCCTCTGCTCCGGTCCCAGCTAGCTACAGTCTCTGACCTAGCTCTAGCAGCAACTACAGTCCCAGTCTCTGCCCTACTACCAGTCCCAGCACTACCCTACCACTTTTGTAAGCGCTTGTGAGAAAGCCTCCCCTGCCCAATACAGCCATGCTGGTTCCCCCTGCTCCAGGCTTGAGAAAGCAGTTTGAATGTGTGCCTTGCAGTATTGTGTGTGAGGAAGTTTGAGAGTCAGTGCTCTCTCTCTTCCTCTGGTCCACAGACAGGAAGCTATGGTGTGTTACCTGACTCCTCCCTGTCTAGACAGTGTGACCAGAGAAACCTGGCTTGCCCGGCTGGCCCACTCTGCCTGTTCCTTCCCTTCCCAGCAGCAATCATTAATACACATCTCTGCCCAATCAGGGGGGACATCCAGGGGATCAGTGGGAAGCAGGCAAGACCCACTGCTTACTGAATGACAGGGGGATTTCTCCCACTCAGTCAGAGCATGTTAGTCTGGTGGTATGTGCGTGTTTGTACTGTGTGTGTTGGCTCGGCTGTCCCCTCAGTGCCCCTGCCTGTCTGAGTCTGACAGGCTGACAGCCTCAGAGAGGGAGAGAGAGATGCCAACACCCCAGAGGTGAAGGGTCACAAAAGACTGCCTCTCTAACATAGTGTGAAACATCTAGATAGGAGGTCATTACGTGGGGGTCTGGCCATCTCAAAATAAGTGGTTATTATCACCTCAATATTTTCTTATTATTACAATTACATGCTTCAGAGGCACATTAAGTAATACAAGATGCCAACTGGGAGTAGTTGACAGCTATTTGGAGACTCAATGCACAGAGCAATTTGTAGCAGAGAGGCAATAAATTGGATTTGGGCCACTTTGGAATGGGCCCCAGCTAGCTTGTTGGGTATTTGGATGGGTGCTGGCTGGGCTGGCTGTTCGCTGCTGTAAATATCACTGTGGAGAGTGTGGAGGAGTAAGCAGCATCTGGGCTTCTTCACTGTTCATCTGTGGAAGAAGCTGGTCTTATGGGCTCTCTCAGTCAGAACACTGTTCATCTGTGGAAGAAGCTGGTCTTATGGGCTCTCTCAGTCAGAACACTGTTCATCTGTGGAAGAAGCTGGTCTTATGGGCTCTCTCAGTCAGAACACTGTTTAGATGTGGTCAACCATGAGTCTAATCCAAACCGGTCAGTCCTCAAATCGTCCAAATTAATGATATGCTTTTCTGCCCAACGGTTATTGGAGAACTGGCGACTGGCAGGTAATGTAATTATTCACAGTGCTTTCCCCGTTTTTAATTGGCTCTTAGGTTAACAATATGTTGGATGTCACACTGGATTCACCTGTTTGGAAAGCTGTCGCCATGGTTTCCCTGTTTGCAGGACCCCACTGTGTCAAATGGCACACACCTGCGGTGACCTGTGACTGCCTCCTCAGAATAACAGCTCTGCTTATTGGTTGAGACAGCCTGTGACATCATCCAGCTGAGAGAGAGAGAGAGAGAGAGAGAGAGAGAGAGAGAGAGAGAGAGAGAGAGAGAGAGAGAGAGAGAGAGAGAGAGAGAGAGAGAGAGAGAGCGTGCTGGACTGATGATGCCATGTGACAGCCTGGCCGGGCAGAGCGGTCGGGTGGACAGCCACAGAGGCATGACGAAAATAGAAGCTTGTGCCACCACAGATGGATGACTAGTTCACAACAAGACAGTCATTTAGTACCGTTTGTCACCAGGAAATCTGCTTATTGGTGCTACTACTATACTGACAATATGCCACAATGCTTTAGTAAACAAATGCTTCAATCACCATGTTCTGCTTTAGGAAACAATTGATCACAAAATACATACCATACTTGTGAAAGAACCACAGTTGTTTGGTTCATCTTCAGCTGTTACCATTAAAACAGGATTTTCACTATGGCCATTTTAGGAGACACGTGAGAGATGGCTGTAGTAAGTGTAGGTAAAAGGTCGTGGAGGTAGCTGGGGAGAGATCCTGTGGGGCCTGACTGACTGACGGTGGTGGGTGGATAGACAGACCGATATGTAGCTCGCTACAGCGGGTGGCGTGTGGTCCACATACCGCATCAGCCACCAGGGGGGTCGGTGGTGGACCTCCCTCAGTGCAGCTACAGCTGGAGAGATGTGGTAATGTGTGTTGAAGAGGCAGACATCACACACACACACACACACACGCACACATATCCACACGCACAAATACAGACACACACACAACACCTGGACCGTCTACCTCCCTCCCTCCCGCTCTCTCTCCCTTCACCCTCCTCTTTTATCAGACTATAGATCAGCAGTTTGTCAGCATTAATAGGGGATTCCCTGGAAAAGATTCAGATGGGGGAATACCCACAGCCAATCAGTACCCTCACTCCATCCCGCTCCTCCCTCTTCTTTCTCTCCCCACAGGGGATGTGTGTAATATGAACTCACCGTGAGTACTGGCCCATCATACACATCACATAGAGCAGACTGTCTGACCTACACCATCAAGGCACTACTGCTCTGTTTCACAATGTTTTGCATGTGAAGAGCCAATGTCGTGCTTGTTCAGTTACACTGAGTATACCAAACACCATTTCACCCTCGCCATCAGAACAGCCTCGTCGGGGCATGGGCTCTACAAGCATTCCACGGGGATGCTGGCCCAACTTGGCACCAAACCGGTGCGCCTGGCACCTACTACCATACCCCGTTCAAAGGCACTTAAATCTTTTGTCTTGCCCATTCACCCTCTGAATGGCACGCATACACACTCCATGTCTCAATTGTCTCAAAAATCCTTCTTTAACCTGTCTCCTCCCCTTCATCTACACTGATTGAAGTGGATTTAACAGGTGACATCAATAATGGGTCATAGCTTTCACCTGGATTCACCTGGTCAGTCTATGTCATGGAAAGAGCAGGTGTTCCTAATGTTTTGTACACTCGGTGTATATCATAGACAGGGGTTGGACAAAATACATCACAGCATTGAATAAGCTTTGCTCATCATTGTACTCACCTACCATCTCCTCTGTCTCTCTCTGTTCCAGGACCTGTCTGGCTCCATAGATGACCTCCCTACAGGGACGGACGCTGGTCACAGTTCAGCTGTCAGTGCTACAGGCTCCACCAGTAGCCAGGGGGATCAGAGTAACCCGTCCCAGTCACCCTTCTCACCCCACGCATCACCCCACCTGTCTGGCCGAGGCAGCGGCCCATCGCCCTCTCCTGTTGGCTCCCCCGTGGGCTCCAACCAATCACGCTCCGGCCCCATCTCCCCAGTTAGCGGCCCAACCACAGCACAAGGTAAGCCTACAGCAAATAATTTCACAGAAAGAATCCCTGAACATCATACTGGTGAATAACCGTCTGTTCAAATCTCCTGTTCTGGTATTATGACACCCTGTAGGAAATTGATCAGAATAATGATGTTCTTTAGAAGTGGCCATTTCAAGCTGACCCATTTAGCTGATCGATGTGGTTTCCTTGGTCCACTTTCTATTGGAAACCGTTTGTCATTTATCTTCATTTTGAAAAACATTTCAGATGCACAGGTACAGATGGTTGCCGTTGGCCTCTGTGTTCTTCCTTTCGAAACAGGACGCCAAAATAAGACAAGAGCAGAGGCCTGTGTGATGATTCCGGGCCGTGTCCCCCTGGAGGAATAGCAGAGCGTTAGTTTAGATAAACAGTGAGGTAACGAGCGGGAGCGTGTCGGACAGGCCTTGGACAGGCCAGAGTGACACAAGGCTATGAGACGTGGACGTGACCCTGTCTGCCCGCCCCTCACCGTCTAACCACAGCGTCCGCTGCTCTTCCTGATTGAGGCCTGACCGGCACGTCTGCGGCTCTCAGGCCTGTCAGTCACGCTGACGAGGCGGGACAAATGCGTGAGCTCCTGAGGCGGGCGGGTGGTTCCGGGAGGACCGAGCTTGTGCTGGAGTGATTGACGCTAATGAAAAAGCAGGACAGCCGCTCCCGAGGCGGACGGCAGGAAGTGAGATGGAGAGACGGGAGGCGGATCTCATCGGAGGGACAGGTGTGATTAATACAGTATCAATAAATATTCTCCCCTCATGCGGAAACACATCCTCATAGAGACAGGATGTTAGTCTGCCAACGGCTGCTGGGGTTTACCTGTTGTAGCACATAATAATGGCCGGAACGGAGCAAATGGAATGGCATCAAACACCTGGAAACCACATGTCTGATACCACTGACTCTGCTCCAGTCATTACCACAAGCTTGTTCTCCCCAATTAAGGTCCCACCAACCTCCTGTGGTTTATACTATCACTTCTAATGAGAAATACCAACACCAGGCATAATGCTGTGTATGCGAGGGAGAAACACTGAGTACTACTGTTGTTGTGATATGAAGATTCGATGACTTTCTCCTTACTAGCAGGTCCTAGCTGTGTGATTTCTCTTACCTTCAACCTGCCTCCTTTCTAAACACACCGATAAAAGGCATCTGCCTCTGTGCAGAATGTGGCTGACTGGCTGGCCCTAGCCCTTGAGTTCAAGGGTCACTCTTCCATATCAGTGACCTGGAGGTGCAGAGTAGCATGGCCCAGTCTGTGGAATTGTCACTGGTCAGGTCTGCTCTACTGCACACCACTGCGCTTTGACCGTGATGTGACCAGGGCTGTGGTTTATCGCCCTCAGACGGTGGCTGTCAGGCCTGCCTCGGTTACCGGGACAATGCACATGTCACACGGCCGAGCGCTCACGGGACACTTGTCACCCTGACAATGGTCAGAGAGGAGAGCAATTTCACAGTGTCAGCCTTTCATCTGTCTGTCACACACACTATATACACCTTCACACACACACGCTCTTGCACACACACTGGCTGACAGTGCACATGCAGCACACACCAAATAAATGCACATGCTCGCACAAACACACTTACACACGCAATATGCATGCACACAGATGCTACACATGAATTTCGCACAGACACACACACACACTATCATCTGAGTGATAGACAGTACAGACAGAGAGAATGGTGTGTACGCCGCCTTAGAGACAATCACGCCTACAGAAGGACATATTGATCTTGGAGTCGTAGAAAGCCTCTGGTTCCCCTGGCGTCACGCTTTTCATTTCTCCTCCTCTCCTCTCCAGCCCTCTCCCTCTCTCTCTCTCTCTCTCCCTCTCTCTCCCCCTGCAGTTTCTCAGTCTCCGTGAAGCAAAATAGAATAGACTGTAAAATGATCTTGGGTTTCCTGGCATTTGGATTCTCCTCGAGCCAGGAGGAGGCTCACACAGCAAATTGATTTTCCTGTTGCGCTAGATTTGTGACAGTCATAGCAGAAATCACATTGCTCAGCACCAATGTCTCTAAACCAATTCGGAGCACCCCGCATTTTTCGGCTTCGGGGGACGCAAACGGCATTACTCTCGTCTGTATGCCAGGCGGAATGGGATGCGCGTTGAGGAAATCCATCAGTCGCTCTGAGCGCACTCAGTACACTGTGAAGGATGAGGAGAAGGAGAGACTGTGGGGCTTTGCGAGACACCCAGCGTCTCATCACTGAACAATATCTCTCTCCACTGCAGGTTATCAAAGCCTCTCTCTCTCTCTCACAATCTCTAGTCAAACATCGCAGTAGGGATGGAACTAGTGATCCCTCATCCCCTCTCTCTATGATTCCGTTCACTTTGATGCTTGTATGTTCTGTTGTTCAGGAGTGGTGACAGACAGTGTGTCCACCCCATTGACAGACAGTGTTGGGGCGACGCAGCCTTTCTCCTTGTTCTCTCTCTGATCACCATGGTGATGTAACCCTGTGTGTGTACGGGCCTCAGGGACCAACTGATGAGACTGCCCGTTGACCTCCAAGACTGTACTGTGCAATGCAGGAAATCTAAAACGTGTATTTTGAAAAGGCCTCGTAAGTTTGTAGTTTCCACTTTGAAATGTAGACTTGATTTCCCCTTACGAAAAATGTATCAACCCCTACAAAATGTCCACTATTTTCCTGCTATAGCAAACTAGATCAAATTTACAAACCACATCTGTAGTAGGAGAGTGACATTCTTTTAGGGATATTTGTGTGTGTGTGATGATGTTTTTGTCACATACACCAGACACAGGGTCAGCCATAGTAGTACGGCACCCCTGGAGCAAATGCTGGTTAAGTGCCTTGCTCAAGCTCACACCGCCAGATTTTTCTTTTCACCTTGTCGGCTCGGTTATTCAAACCTGCGACCTTTTGATTACCGGCCCAACGCTCTAACCGCTAGGCTTCCTGCCACCTTAGTAAGTGTGTGGTTGTATATGAAAGCTGCAGTAGATCCACTCACTGTTGTATTACTACTAATGGACTCAGACCACATCCTCACTCCCTGATGACCCAACACGGCCACTGCTTGAGCTGCCCGCCGTACAAAATCAAATGCCTGTCTCCCTTTCCCTCATTCTCCTCCAAGGTCCATCAAGGTCCATCTAGCATTGCCACAGCTCCACTCAATCCCTCCCCCCCCCCAGTCCGCCTCCTCCACTGCCTCATTTTCTTCTAAAAACGTGATTGAAGCGTTCTGACGAGCGCTTGCCTTGGAGAGTAAGCTGTTTATCTGTGCCCGCTTGAAGTGCTTCCAGGGCTAGAGGAGCTTCCGAAATGGCAGGGCGAGTCACGGCGTGAGAGAGAGAGCATCTACGGTTGGAGGAGGAGGAAGAGTACAGACCTATCAGGTCTGGCGTGGGTACCCCCCTTTCTACTCCTCTCAGTCTTCCTCCAGTGCTCCACTAGCCAGCCACATTAGCTCTAATCATAACGCATGTAGGCTTAGGATAGGGGTGTGTGTGTATGGTAATTAAGATGTTGCAGCAAACACAGCTGATAGACTGGGTTCTGTGAGGTCTGGAAAGATCAGAAATAAATCATTGAACCAATGGGAGATGCAACTGAGCCTCCATGTTGGCTTAATCACTCATAACAGAGGTGTATTCCTATTGTGATACAGTACAAGGAAGAAACCAAAAAATGCAAACGCAAAACATTGCTCTAGACAAATGCTATGGCTATTAGATGTGAAAGTTAGCCAAGACCCCTTCGTTTTAGTTGGGGTGTGGTGCAGCGTTAGTGAGTGTACTTCCAGCGGTAGTTCCAATGGCCAGTCCCTCAGTGGCTGTGTGTGTGGAACACTGCCTCTGGCCATCCCTCTGTCCCCTCCTGAGCCAGCACAGCACTGGAGCATGCTTCCCACTGAATCCCCCTCTTCCTGTCCTATGCCTTCTTCTTTCTCCCTCCCTCCTTTCCTCTCTCTCTCTCCATGTCTCCACACCCCTCTGGTCTTAGGGAGCTTGGCCTCCTGATGGTTGGTACAGTACAAAGTGTACCAACCGCAGGATAGCCTGCCTGTTAAAAGGAGAATCAAAATGCTAGCTTGCTGTATCGGCCTTTTAGAGAAATCCCGTTCTGCGCTGGTCTGGCTGGCTGAGTGGAACCTGGAGCAGTGTGCACAATTATTTTTCCCTTCAGCAGGCAGCATGGTACACTGGCTGGCTGTTCTGGCGCTGTTCCCCCCCTCTCTGTCTAGCTTTTACCTTGAGCTGCACTTTTCCTCCTCCTTGCCATACCTCTCCCAGCCCAGCTCAGCGCTAGCTTAGTAATGAGGTCCATGGGAGAGCGTTTTTCCCGCCCCAGCACTTTCCCCCGTCTCCTACAGGGAGTGGTAACTCACGTTTGCCGGTAGCCCCAGGTTGGAAAATCATTGACTTATGCTCATTGAGACCTAAACCACAATTATTGCTACCCGCTGTTTACGGCTTACAGACCCCAAAGACACACTAGCATTACCGTGTGTGTTTGTGTGTGTGTGTGTGTGTGTGTGTGTGTGTGTGTGTGTGTGTGTGTGTGTGTGTGTGTGTGTGTGTGTGTGTGTGTGTGTGTGTGTGTGTGTGTGAGCCTGCAGGGTGTATTCTACCAACCTGAGGGGCTGCTGACCAAGCCCTTCTCCCTCATTCTCCTGTCAGTCCAGTAGCACTCAGCGCTGTTAATGAACTCACTCAGAACGGCTTCTGTTCATCCAACTGCGCGTGTGTGTGTGTTTGCGCGCACCTCCCTTTCATCATCAAATACAGTGCTCAGTGGGTCTGAGCAGACGTCGAATCTGCATGGGATGCGCCACGCACTCCGAGGCTTAATATTGGCAACCCTGAAAAACAGAGAGGAATATGACCACAGGTGTGTCTTTGAACTCAGTTCAGTGGCATTTGCGTTTGAAACTCTTAAAAAAAAAGCTTCAAAGAAGAAACCCCTGTCTTCAAAGGGTCTTGCATTGCCCTAACAATCCTTGCCGAGGAATATTTGAACGTTTATTGGGTTTTAGTGGTAGCGTTATCTAAAAACGCATGAACTCCATTGCTTTTGGCCTCTCACTTTCTATCGTGGGAAAAGTTGTTCTTGTTAAACATTTCAGAATGGAAATTACAATACTTTTTTATTTTACTCCTGAACCACTTCAAAGACACTTGGCTCTCATTTGTAGATATCTTACTCTCCTTCCTGTTCACAAGTAGTGGTGGGTTTTCAAACAAGCAGTTATTTCCTCTCTAACTTCTGTAGTGAGTTAATGCAGCATACTGTACCCATATACTCTTAGTTGATCCACGAACTTCGTTACGCTTGAAATGTACACTGTGTGTACATGTGCGTGCGTGTACATGTGCGTGCGTGTGTACACTGTGTGTGTTCCCGTGGATGCTCCTGACCTGTGAGTAACAGCTAGGTCCTAGGTGAGAGCGATAGCGAGGTGTAAATTGCTCCTGATGCTGTTTGAGAGAGAAGGGGAGAGGGAGAGGGATAGCAAGCCAGCCATTGTGCTCCGCCTGATTGACAGAACTTTTAATTGTGTTCTGGAGCACCTGTGGATGCCCCCCCCCCAACCCATTCCCTTTCCTCGTGCCAGTAACACAGAACCACTCCTGTTGTGGAAAAAAGCCTCCAACAGTCACGTCTTTCAAGCTACCCTCCACATGCTATAGTCACTTTCGGTTAGCACAAGCAGACATGTGAACAAACACCCTAATGTTGCCAGTCATTGGTAATAAAGATGCTGTGTTGGAGAGGCAGTGGAATGGGGGATTAAGGTAAAGCCTGCTGACATTTAAACCTGCTTCTCTCTGCAACGGAGGCAGCGCTGAGGCAGGAGGCTGAGGAGAAAAGCCTCCTGATCGTTGAATTATTAATCAGACTCAGTCTTACACGTGCTGCCAGGCCTTCTGGACTGTCTGTTTGTTTTATTCTCAGATGATTATTCAATGGAGCTCATTAAAAATGAAGGTGGAGGAGAGGAGAGGAGAGGAGAAGAGGAAAGGAGAGGAGAAGAGAGGAGAGGAGAAGGAAGGAGAGGAGAGGAAAGGAGAAGAGAGAAAAGGAGAGGAGAAGAGAGGAAAGGAGAAGAGAGAAAAGGAGAGGAGAAGAGAGGAAAGGAGATAAAGTGATTTCTGGTACTGAATTCCATTCTTCTTGCCCTCTTCTCCTTTCTAACCTTTTCCGTACATCTTCTACTTATCTCCCTACTGTACTCTCCCCTCCTCCTCCCTCTTTCCTCTCACCTCTTGTCATTTTCCTCCCCTCTATAGGCTGTTGTCTCCCCCCCTCCTCTCTCTCTCTCGCTCTCTTTCTCTCTCTCTCTGTATCTACATAGGGATGTGGAGAGTGCAGTGGAGGATAGGGGGTGCTACTCACTATGCATGCCCTCACCCCCACTGCCATCCCACAGTTACACACACCACCCTCCCACCCGCTCAAACATGATGTGACAATTGTAGCCCATTGTAGCCCCCTCACCGACTGCAGCAGGCCTGCCTGGCTGGGAGAGGAGATGGGCACGAGGGGAAAGGTGACCTTGCAGAGGGGGTGTTGTCACGGGTCACTGGGACTGTAAACGTCTCTAACGTGCCCCCGGTGCGACAGCAAAAAAGAAAAACTACGGAAACATGTGCTGATTGTGGTTAGCCACACAAGGGCTGAGCCTGTCCACCCTGCTTTTCCCCATATTCCCCTAGCCCTCTGAGGCCCGGGGACATGACTCTTAGTTTACCCTACGTCTTCCTCTGGCTGGCTGGTGTGTGTTCTGAGGCTCCCAGCTGCTGGTGTGGTGGAGGCTGAGGAGAGTGATGTCCTTTTGTTATTGTAGTGTTAGTGCTGCATTGAGGTTTCTCCTCCCCGGAACAGGGTGACACACTCGCTAATCGAATATTCTCTCTTCCAAGAGTTGCTGCTGGAGCAACTTGTGGTGGTGCGTGCGTTTGTGTGTGTGTGTGTGTGTGTGTGTGTGTGGGGGGGGGGGGGGGGGGGGTTCTGTATCTCTGTGTATGTAAGTGTTAATGTGTGTATGTGTGGGCAGGCGGGTGGATGGAAATGTTGTTTATGCAGTTTATGCAAAGTAATTACGTTGACTTAATTGGGTTTGTTTACGTGGAGTGTGTGCCACCTCCAGTCATGTATTTACCGCTGTACACAGCAACCATCTCATCTGTGCTCTATGCATCGCTCTCTCTCTCTCTCTCTCTCTCTTCACACGTACAGCACAGAGAACAGTGCGGTCTCTACACAGAGGGCTTCATGTACACTGAACAAAAATATAAACTTATTTTTATATTAAAATATAAAAATGTAAATGTAAAGTGTTGGTGCCATTTTTCAAGGTCACAGAAATGTTCCATACGCACAAAAAGCTTATTTCTCTCAAATTTTGTGCACATATTTGTTTACATTGGTTGTTGGTGAACATTTCTCCTTTGCCAAGATAATCCATCTACCTGAGAGGTGTGACATATCAAGAAGCTGATTAAACAGCGTGATCATTACACAGGTGCAACTTGTGCTGGGGACAATAAAAGGCCACTCTAAAATGTGCAGTTTTGTCACACAACACAATGCAACAGATGTCTCAAGTTGAGGGAGCGTGTAATTGGCATGCTGACTGCAGGAATGTCCACCAGAGCGGTTGCCAGAGAATGAAATGTTAATTTCTCTACCATAAGCCACCTCCAACATGAGAATGTGGCAGTACGTCTAACCGGCCTCACAACCGCAGACAGCGTGTATGGCGTTGTGTGGGCGAGCGGTTTGCTGATGTCAACGTTGTGAACAGAGTGCCCCATGGTGGCGGGGGGGTTATGGTATGGGCAGGCATAAGCTACGGACAACAAACACAATTGCATTTTATCGATGGCAATTAGAATGCACAGAGATACCGTGAAGAGATCCTGAGGCCCATTGTCGTGCCATTCATCTCCATGTCTCAAGGATCTGTAAACAATTCCTGCAATCCTGGATAAAAGCGTCTGCTAAATGGCATATATTATTATATTCATGTCCCAGTTCTTCCATGGCTTGTATACTCACCAGACATGTCACCCATTGAGCATGTTTGGGATGCTCTGGATCAACGTGTACGACAGCGCGTTCCAGTTCCCGCCAATATCCAGCAACTTCCCACAGCCATTGAAGAGGAGTGGGACAACATTCCACAGGCCACAATTAACAGCCTGATCAACTCTATGCAAAGGAGATGTGTCGCGCTGCATGAGGCAAATGGTGGTCACACCAGATACTGACTGGTTTTCTGATCCACGCTCCTACCTTTAATTTTTTTTATTGCCAGTCATGTGAAATCCCTAGATTAGGGCCTCATGAATGTATTTCAATTGACTGATTTCCTTATATGAGCTGTACCTTAGTAAAATCTTTGAAATTGTTGCATGTTGTGTTTATAATTTTGTTCAGTATAAATATACTTTAATTTGCTGTTCATTTTCTGGTTCTGTTTAAAGGAGAGCATTAGCCACACGTTCCCCATATGTTGGAACAAAATGTTGTTGTCGTGAATGATTTAGCTTTTTTCTCCATTGGTTCAAGTCTTCAGTAGCAGAGGGAGGTGTACCTGTTTTACCTTCCTCTGGGTTAAATCAATCCCCAAACGTCCATCTTCCGTTCCCCTAATCAGCCCCGCTGGTCTGTAATGGATTTCTAATGCACAAGAGGAGCATCAGGGATCAATACACCTCAATGGCTTTGTTTATATTAGGATTGCCCTAATTACACTGCTTCCGTAAGAGATCCGCACAGTGATGACTGGTTCTATGTTGCACTGTACTAAGAGACATTTTCATGGGCACACGTGCTCATTTGCTATGTTATGTGGGCCTCTCTATTATCTTTTTATAAATCCGGGACAAAGCCTTTTTAATTGAATAACCTCGGAGGAGGATGAAATGTGGATAGAGGGAATAGAATTAGACAGAGACTGAATCCTTTACCTGTGTGTCCCTCTATAGTAGAACATGTCATTTCAGGGCAAAATTGATGTATTGAGAATAATTATCTGTGTTTGACTCATCTCACCTTGGTCTTTGTGAAAGGATGATGAATCCATTTCAGCCAAAACGTTTCTTTGTTATTAGATTACAATGAAGGTAACTGTCACAGATTATACAGTACAGCAGCTCGGCTTATGCTTTCCGTCAGTTTACTGAGCGGTGTTACCCTAAAACATGTCCCCTCTCTTTTTGTGCTGATAATATTATATATAGAATATATATAATATTCTGTCCTCCTGTGTTTCTTTACAGGGTCCCAGATGGCCCCCCAGATCCCCGTCAACATGTCGGATGTCCCTCACTCCCCCTTGACGCAGTCCCCCATGCCTCAGGAGAGGGGTAAGTCTGACCACAAAGTGTGTGCATGTATGTACATGCATATGTGTGTGTGTGCGTGTGTGTGTGCTTGCTTGCATGTTTGTGTGTTCTAGTGTATTGTGTGTGTGGTAATTGCAGATTAGTCCTAGGTTAGTGCCCACCTGTGTGTTGAGCAGAGTTGTGGATCTGGGCTGAGTGGAGCAGTAGTGGAGGGGTCTGAGGACAGAGAGTTAAGCCTCTTACAGCCCTGGCTATGGTAGTGAGAAGGCATTAGCCTCCCTCTCAGTGACGCTGGCATTGTTCCCCAACACTCTCTGGGAACTGGCAGACAAAGGCAGGACGTGACATCATGGCCAGAGGTACAGGGTGTTCTATAGCTGGGCTGTTAGCAGGTACAGGGGTTGGGACACACACACACACAGGCAGGTACGACAAACACACACACACACTCACACATTCCAGTCAAACGTAATGACGTTCCCGCAATGCATGTTCTGATCCAGTGAATGATTTATAATAGACCGATGGCTCAGTGGGTACAGAACAAACACCTCACCAGCGGGTTCCCAGGGAGTGGCTGGTGGAGAGGTGATGTATTACTGGATGAGAGGTCAGCTCAGGTCATGGGAACCATTCTTGGTTAAACCTTAACTGTTACTGTCTGGAAATCACTAAACCCTATGTTCTGGGAGTTTGTGTAAAGGAGGCAGGACTAGCATTAACATGGAGTATTATGCTCCTCTACAGCTCACTGAGAGAGAGAGAGAGAGAGAGAGAGAGAGAGAGAGAGAGAGAGAGAGAGAGAGAGAGAGAGAGAGAGAGAGAGAGAGAGAGAGAGAGAGAGAGAGAGAGAGGACCTCCTAGGTGTGGAGAGAGATATATGGGACCTCCTAGGTGTGGAGTGTGTGGAGCAATGCAAAGCTGTTGCATTAAACATAAATGTAATGCTTGGCTCTGGCTTCACGTGACCCTGGAAGCACAGTGGTTAACATACTGTAATGCTTTTTAGAATATATGAGTAAATCCCATGGTCCAAGTGGCTGCTCCTAAGAGGCGCTCTCATTTCCATGAATACTGTTGAATGTACTTGTTCACTCCCTCTCTCCCGTTGCTGCCAGTTGTTGTTGTCCAGCTAAGCTCTACTCTCTTTGCCAGCCTGGCTGGGGAGGGAGGGGGGGAAAAAATCCTTGAATGCGTTATTTGCTTTTAGCAACTGTCTGCACAATGTTCCTCTCTCCATCCCTTTTCCAAACAATTTACACAGTGTATTTCAGAATCCATTATGATAATGGAGGCAAAACATTAGAATAATGTCCCCCTTAAACCCATGCTCGCAGTCTAAGCACTTTCAGGCCTCCCCTCTCGCTCTCTCTTCCTCCCTCCCTCTCTCTCACAGCCTCATCACATGCTCTCTCACTCTCTCAGCAGAATAGGCCAATATGGAGGAAGACAAATACTCTTGCCATCTCTGGCCTGCTTTTAACAACCCTACTCAGTAAAGAGCTGGACTGTAGCGCTGTATAGCCTCTCAGTGTAGTGGATCTGTGTGTGTGTGTGTGTGTATGTGTGTGTAGTGTGTGTGTGT
Source organism: Salmo trutta (assembly GCF_901001165.1). Taxonomy (NCBI): domain Eukaryota; kingdom Metazoa; phylum Chordata; class Actinopteri; order Salmoniformes; family Salmonidae; genus Salmo; species Salmo trutta. The sequence goes on from NC_042981.1 coordinate 33,943,269, forward strand.
GTGTGTGTGTGTGTGTGTGTGTGTGTGTGTGTGTGTGTGTGTGTGTGTGTGTGTGTGTGTGAGCCAAGCCGAGCCCAGCGCAGCCGATCCATTTAAAGCTGATCTAGGATATTAGAGAAGGCCTCTATCTCTTCTGATTGGCTGCAGCGCCAGCGACCTTTACCATTCGTGGCAGATTGGAGACCTTTTCTGTGGCTTCGCTCTCAGGTTTAGACTGTAATGAAATGGCTTTCAGTGATAATAGTGAATCCCTGTGAGGATCACTTCAAATGTCAATTTGAATGGTGGAGGGAAGCTGAGCTGAGAGCCTTTTCCATCAATTGAGAACTCACGGTTCCTGGAACAGCTTAGAATTACACAGCAGTCATGGTTAAATCGCTGTCTTATTCCCCAAGTGCAATTTCTGCACACGTACACACACACACACACCGTTTTTTCAGCCGACAAGGTGAAACATCTTTTGATGTGCCCTTGAGCAAGGCACTTAACCTAATTGCTCTAGGGTTGCCGTTGACCCCATTCTCTGAGTTGGAATATACACTGCGTGCACAATTATTAGGCAAGTGAGTATTCTGATCTTATCATTGTTTCTATTCACATTTTCGAACTCCAAGCCATATAAACTTGAATGCTTATTGGATTTAATCATTTTCAAGTGATATGTATTTGTGTAATGAGGGAGGGTGTGGCGAAAGTGAATAACACCTTATATCAAGGTGTGCATAATTATTAGGCAGCCTCATTACCGCAGTTAAAATGGGCCCAAAAATAAATTTAACTGACACTGAAAAGCCAAAAATGTAGAATGCCTTTCAGACGGATGCGACAGTCTTTAAATAGCTAAACTATTGAGGTGTGACCACTGGACATTCAAACGTTTTGTTGCGAATAGTCAACTGGGGCGCAAAAAACGCATGGGGAAGAAAAGGCACAAATTAACTGCAAAAGACTTGAGAAGAATTAAACGTCAAACTACCAGGAACCCATTATCCTCCAGTGCCACCGTATTCCAGAACTGCAACCTACCTGGAGTGTTCAGAAGTACAAGGTGTCAAGTGCTCAGAGACACGGACAAGGTCAAGAAGACTGAAACAAGACCACCACTGAATAAGGTTTTATGGACAGATGAAATGAAAGTGACTCTTGATGGACCAAATGGATGGGCCCGTGGCTGGATCAGTAATGGACACAGGGCACCACTTTGAGTCAGGTGCCAGCAAGGTGAAGGAGGGGTACTGGTATGGGCTGCTATCATTGAGGATGAGGTAGTTGGACCTTTTCGGGTTGAAGATGGAATGAAACTCAACTCCCAAACATACTGCCAGTTTCTGGAAGATTCTTTCGTCAAACAGTGGTACAGGAAGAAGTCCTCAGCATTCTAGAAGGCCATGATCTTTATGCAGGACAATGCTCCATCACATGCATCCAAGTACTCCACTGCTTGGCTAGCCAGCAAGGGCCTCAAAGATGCCTGAATAATGACCTGGCCCCCTTCCTCATCTGACTTAAATCCTATTGAGAACTTGTGGGCCCTTCTCAAACGTGAGATTTACAGTGATGGAAGACAATACACCTTTTTGAACAGCATTTGGGAGGCTGTGGTTGCTGCTTCAGCGAAAGTTGATCGTGAACAGATCAAGAAACTGACAGACTCCATGGATGGAAGGCTCATGGCAGTTATTGAAAATAAGGGTGGCTATATTGGTCACTGAATATTTTTGAAAGGCCAAAAATGTTATATAATTGTCATTTTGTGTTACTTATCTGTTTCACTTACTCTAAAAATTGAGAATAAACAAGTGAGTTGAGAGAAATTATTTTTGTAATTTAGTTGCCTAATAATTGTGCACACTTAAATATTTCCCTGAGAAAGACAAAACTCACTTTTACTTTAAACTCACTTTTACTTTTTTTACTTTTTATTGAACCTCAGGTTTGAGGTTCAATAACATTTTGGATTGACTGAGAGCATTGTGTTTGTTCAACAATAAAATTAATCCCGAGGAATACAATTTGCCTAATAATTGTACACGTGGTGTACAAAAAACACATTTCCATTTCACACATGCTTACAGTATAATACACACGTGTACATGTGTGAAACAGGACCAATATAAGCACGCACCAAATTATTGTGATTATTATAATGACACAAACACACACACACACACACACACACACAAAGCCCAGTCGATTTTGTGTGTGTGTGTATCGGTTGTTCCGCTGGCTGTTCCAGTCCTATCGATGTACAGTGTATCAGTATATACGGCCTTACACACAATGCACTGCCAGCTTGCCATACTAACAATCTGATGACTATCTTCGAGTAACAAGACCTAAAGACATTATAGAGGATTATAGTATTGTCAGGCTCACCCCTCTACACCCAATCACAGCTTTAGAGGGAGGTTAGGAGAGAACAGATGCGTCAAGTCACCTGTTTCGCCCTGCATAAAGAGTGGATCTTTAACTCTTTACAGAAAGGAGGTTTGTTTGTGTGTGTGTGTCTTTATGTGTGTCTACGTAGGCTGCAATACTCTTAAGCACAGTCCGTTGTCAGTGCTGTCTCTCTGTGTGTTCCAGGCTTTATGTCCAACATGCAGAGAAACCAGTCTGGCTCCCAGTTTGCACCACCACCACCTCAGTCTGGGCCTTCCATGTCCCCTCACCCCTCTCCTGGTCCTGGTCCTGTAGGACAAATATACCCAGGAATGGGGCCCAGGCCCTACCTCCAGGGTGGCTCCAGTGGCCCCTACGGACCCCAGGGATCCCAGGCAAACCAGTATGGACCCCAAGGTAGGAGTACGACAGCTGTTGTTTCATTATACTTATCTACCTTTACACTATCTACGCAGTGGATTCGGCTATGTCAGTCACGCCTGTTCGTGACAGGTGTATAAAATCGAGCACACAGCCATGCAATTTCCATAGACAAACACTGGCAGTAGAATGGCCTTACTGAGGAGCTCAGTGACTTTTAACATGGCACCGTCATAGGATGCCACCTTTCCAACAAGTCATCTCATCAAATTTCTGCCCTGCTAGAGCTGCCCGGGTCAACTAAGTGCTGTAATTGTGAAGTGGAAACGTCTAGGAGCAACAATGGCTCAGCCGCAAAGTTGTAGGCCACACAAGCTCACAGAACGGGACCGCCAAGTGCTGAAGCGCGAAGCACGTAAAATCGTCGTCCCTCGGTTGCAACACGCACTAACGAGTTCCAAACTGCCTCTGGAAGCAACGTCAGCACAAGAACTGTTCCTCGGGAGCTTCATGAAACGGGTTTCCATGGCCGAGCAGCCGCACACAAGCCTAAGATCACCATGTGCAATGCCAAGCTTCAGCTGAAGTGGTGTAACGCTCACCGCCATTGGACTGAATCATGCTTCACCATTTGGTAACCCGACGGCCGAATCTGTGTTTGGCAGATGCCAGAAGAACGCTACCTGCCCGAATGCATAGTGCAAACTGTAAAGTTTGGTGGAGGAGGTATAATGGTTCAGGCGAGGCTCCTTAGTTCTAGTGAAGGGAAATCTTAACGCTACATTTGTGGCAACAGTTTGGGAAAGGCCCTTTCCTGTTTCAGCATGACAATGCCCCTGTGAACAAAGCAAGGCCCATACAGAAATGGTTTGTCAAGATCGGTGTGGCCTGCACAGAGCACTGACCTCATCCTGTCGAACACCTTTGGAATGAATTGGAACGCTGACTGTGAGCCAGTCCTAATCGCCCAACTTCACTAATGCTCTTCGAGGCTGAATGGAAGCAAGTCCCTGCAGCAAAGTTACAACATCTAGTGGAAAGCCTTCCCAGAAGAGTGGAGGCTGTTATAGCAGGGGGGGACCAACTCCATATTAATTGCTATGATTTTGGAATGAGATCTTCGACGAGCAGGTGTCCACATACTTTTGGTCATGTAGTGTATATAACAGGACAGTTAGTAACTTTGGTATACAGTAAGAGTAGCTCATGAGTAAGAATCCCTCTAAATGGATCCACTTACTAAGGAATGGCATTAGTATTTCCATATTCAACCAGCACTACTTGGCAGCCACTTAAGACATTTTATGTTGTGGACCTTGACATAAATGTCAACTCTCTACATAGTATTTTAAGGAAACAATAGCATGGAGCTGGTTCTTTCTCTCTTTCTTTCTCTTTCTCTCTTTCTCCCCCCCTCACTATGGGATTAAGCCATTCGTCAGAATATTCATGAAGCACTTGAACTCTAGACGCTACCCATGCCTATATCATTATTGGATTAAAGACAGATTGACGTGGCAGACCCGGCTGATAAAACATGTTTTCTGAGCTCAGTGATGATGCTGTTCAATCCATTACTGGGTTCAGTATTTTTAAGTTGCCCACAGAAATGGGTTGGAGTGTTTTATACTGCCCACCAACGTCATTAAAGCCAATGAGGAGGTCAGTTTGATGTTGTCATCTTTTGACCTGTGGTAGACTTGTGGGAAACAGTAGAGAGGATACTTATAGTCTGAGAGTGCATCTCAATCAGACCCACATTGCAGTATTCGTACCATAGTCTTTCCCCCTTGGTCAAATAAAATCACAGAATGGTTTGAAAAAGGAGTCATAAACTGTGTTCGAATACTCATACTAACCCCACTAACCGTGCTATTTGTGACATAAATTGAGTATATAGTGTACTTATTGGTCATAGTATGGATATACTGTAGTTAGTATGCCAAATGTTCCCGGATGTTGTACTACATTCTCCAAAATACGAAGTATACAAGCAGTAGACACTATTTCCGTGCTTTTAGGGCCCATAATGCAATTCTTCCAAAAATGTGCGTTGCTTCACAACATTTTCAGATTTACAGAAAATGGCGGAAAATATGCTGCCGAAGTCCGATGAGAGCGGATACAAATTCATTGCTTTAACTAATTATGGAAACATGTTAAGAAAATGTTGAGCAATGTATTAAAGTAATGACTTTTCAAATAAGTTACGTTACACGTTATGTTGGCTGACAATTTGTAAGCTACGCTGTCCTCACGAAACACATAGCATATCATTACAGCAGTATGTGCCGGTATGTTAGCTAGCTACCTAACGAGTTTGCTACTAATACATCGAACTTGCCAGTATATTAACTACATGCGATCTAACTAGCTAGCCAACATTTATTGACTTGATTATTCACATCATTCTTAGCTTAGCTAAATGGTATAGTTGTTGTGCGTTCTCAATGGACATTGTTAATTCGGGTGTGTTTATACATTTGTTCTGGCTACTCTCATTTGAGTGTGCCAGAGCACAGAATAACTGATGAATTTACGAACACTCACAACAACCGTTGAATATGGCCGGTGTCAGTAAACGTTGGCAAAAAAGCGGAATTAAATTGTTGCCAGCACCACAGTTACAGTCACCGACGCTCTGGATAACATGAAAACAGCCTAACCAGCTCTGCTAGTGTGAGTAAAATCGTCAGAGTGAGGTGTTCTCTCATTTGTGTCTGGTAGTAGCTAGCAAGCTAACCAACGTTAGCCAATTAGCTTGGGTGCTTGACTGCCGTTGTGAGGTCAGAACGCTCGGATCAACCCTACTCCTCGGCCAGAGCATCCAGTGTGCACGTTGAAAGCCCCGAATTTACGAACGGACAATCTGACAACGCTCTGAATTTACGAACGGCCCCATATTGAATTTACGAACACACCCAAAGTTATTATGTCTTGCTAGTAATTTGTTATGATAACAAGCTAGCAAGGGGTTGCATAGCAAAAGCATCAACTTCCAGTAGACAGGCCTGGCGCTAGTACGCTCAACTGAAAGGATAAAGTTATTTTAAAGTATACTAAAATGAACTAATAGTATGTAGTACATACAGTACCAGTCAAAAGTTTGGACACACCTACTCATTCCAGGGTTTTTCTTTATTTTTACTATTTTCTGCATTGTAGAATAATAGTGAAGATATCAAAACTATAAAATAACACGAAATCATTTAGTAACCAAAAAAGTGTTAGCCACCCTTTGCCTTCGTAACAGCTTTGCACACTTGGCATTTTCTCAACCAGCTTCATAACCTGGAATGCATTTCAATTAACAGTTGTGCCTTGTTAAAGTTAATTTGTGGAATTTCTTTCCTTCTTAATGTGTTTGAGCCAATCAGTTGTGTTGTGACAAGGTAGGGGTGGTATACAGAAGATAGCCCTATTTGGTAAAAGATCAAGTCCATATTATGGCATGAACAGCTCAAATAAGCAAAGAGAAACAACAGTCCATCATTACTTTAAGACATGAAGGTCAGTCAATCCGGAAAATTTCAAGAACTTTAATGTAACAACAGTTGTCATGGAGAGAAGACCAAGGCGCAGCAGGTATGTGAATACTCATATTTAATTTCAAATAAGGAGTAAAGCATCCACTTAAAAACAATAAAGGTGACAACAGCAACAGTTCTGCAGGCTATGAAACGCAGTGCAAAAACAACCACCCACAACCCCAAAGAAAAACACACACACCTATATAGGACTTCCAATCAAAGGCAACTCAACACACCTGCCTTCAATTGGAAGTCCCAAATCAACAATCAAACATTCACATACACAAAAACTGTCACGTCCTGACCCCACTACCCCCTCTACTGGTCAGGACGTGACAGTACCCCCCCCTCAAGGTGCAGACGCCGGGATGCACCTAAAAAAGGAAAACAAGAAAATCCCCAACAAAATTTAACACCTAAACAATAAGGGAGGGAAGTGAGGGTGGCTGCCGTCACCGACGGCACTGTGCTACACCCTCCCTCCCCAACCCACCTATCCTGGAGGTGGCTCAGGTGCAAGACGTGGACCTCGCTCCACCTTCGACGTCGCCCACTTTGTTGGCGCCGATAGCTGCGCCGGGCAGACGGGCCACTCGGGCTGACCCTGGCAGACGGACCACTCTGGCTGGGTCGGAAGACATGTGGGCCACTCTGGCTGGGCCGGAAGGCATGCGGGCCACTCTGGCTGGGCCGGAAGGCAGGAGGGCCACTCGGGCTGGACCGGAGGGCAGGAGGGCCACTCGGGCTGGACCGGAGGGCAGGAGGGCCACTCGGGCTGGACCGGAGGGCAGGAGGGCCACTCGGGCTGGACCGGAGGGCAGGAGGGCCACTCGGGCTGGACCGGAGGGCAGGAGGGCCACTCGGGCTGGACCGGAGGGCAGGAGGGCCACTCGGGCTGGACCGGAGGGCAGGAGGGCCACTCGGGCTGGACCGGAGGGCAGGAGGACCACTCGGGCAGATCCTGACAGGCCGGGCACTCTGGCAGAACAGGGCAGTCTGGCCACTCCGGCAGAACAGGGCAGTCTGGCCACTCCGGCAGAACAGGGCAGTCTGGCCACTCCGGCAGAACAGGGCAGTCTGGCCACTCCGGCAGAACAGGGCAGTCTGGCCACTCCGGCAGAACAGGGCAGTCTGGCCACTCCGGCAGTACAGGGCAGTCTGGCCACTCCGGCAGTACAGGGCAGTCTGGCCACTCCGGCAGTTCAGCGCAGTCTGGCCACTCCGGCAGTTCAGCGCAGTCTGGCCACTCCGGCAGTTCAGCGCAGTCTGACCTCTCTGGCGACTGTTGACTGGCGGGCAGCTCTGACGACTGTTGACTGGCGGGCAGCTCTGACGACTGTTGACTGGCGGGCAGCTCTGACGACTGTTGACTGGCGGACAGCTCTGGTGATGGTTGACTGGCGGGCAGCTCTGACTGTTGACTGGCGGGCAGCTCTGGTGACTGGCGAGGCTGGGCTGACGCACTAGACTCCTGATGCGTGGGGCTGGTATTGGACTTGCCAGCCTGGAGACACGCACCTCCATGCTAGTGCGTCTAGCGGGAAACACCGGACCGAAAGGGCGCACTGGCGGTCTTGAGTGCAGGGTTGGCATCACCCCTTCCGGCTCGATGCTCCCCTTGCCCTGGCACCTGCGGGGCGCTGGTACTGGGCGAACTGGGCTGTGCGTCCGTATAGGCGAGATGGTGCGTACCACAGCGTAACATGGCGCCCTCCACCTCATACGCACCTCCCTGTAATCACGGGTAGCTGGCTTACGGCTCTTCCCTGGCCTGGCCAAGCTACCCGTGTGCCCCCCCCAAAAAAAATCTTGGGGCTGCCTCTCGGGTTTCCTACCCAACCGTGTTCCAGCAAAACATTCCCGTTGGTTCCTCTGTCCAGCTGCCTCCACTCTCCTGAGTGCCTCCACCTGTTCCCATGGGAGGCGATCCCTTCCAGCCAGGATCTCTTCCCAGGTGTAGGCTCCCTTGCCATCCAGGACGTCCTCCCATGTCCATTCCTCCTTTTTTTTCTCCTGTGGCTTCCTCCTCTTCTGCTGCTTGGTCCTGGTTTGGTGGGTGGTTCTGTAACAACAGTTGTCATGGAGAGAAGACCAAGGCGCAGCAGGTATGTGAATACTCATATTTAATTTCAAATAAGGAGTAAAGCATCCACTTAACAAAAACAATAAAGGTGACAACAGCAACAGTTCTGCAGGCTATGAAACGCAGTGCAAAAACAACCACCCACAACCCCAAAGAAAAACACACACACCTATATAGGACTTCCAATCAAAGGCAACTCAACACACCTGCCTTCAATTGGAAGTCCCAAATCAACAATCAAACATTCACATACACAAAAACTGTCACGTCCTGACCCCACTACCCCATCTACTGGTCAGGACGTGACATTTAAAGGTTTCTTCAAGTGCAGTCGCAAAAACCATCAAGCGCTATGACGAAACTGGCTTTCATGAGGACCACCACAGGAAAGGAAGACCCAGAGTTACCTCTGCTGCAGAGGATATTTTCATTAGAGTTAACTGCACCTCAGATTGCAGCCCAAATAAATGCTTCACAGAGTTCAAGTAACAGACACAACTGTTCAGAGGAGACTGTGTGAATCAGGCCTTCATGGTCGAATTGCTGCAAAGAAACCACTAGTAAAGGACATCAATAATAAGAAGAGAGTTGCTTGGGCCAAGAAACACGAGCAAAGGACATTAGACTGGTGGAAATCCAAATTTGAGATTTTTGGTTCCAACCGCCGTGTCTTTGTGAGAAGCAGAGTAGGTGATGATCTCCGCATGTGTGGTTCCCACTGTGAAGCATGGAGGAAGAGGTTTGATGGTGTGGGGGGGCTTTGCTGGTGACACTGTCAGTGATTTATTTAGAATTCAAGGCACACTTAACCAGCATGGCTACAACAGCATTCTGCAGCGATATGCCATCCCATCTGGTTTAGTGGGACTATATTTGTTTTTCAACAGGACAATGACCCAAAACACACCTCCAGGCTGTGTAAGGGCTATTTGACCAATAATGAGAGTGCATCAGATGACTTGGCCTCCACAATCCCCCGACCTCAACCCAATTGAGATGGTTTGGGATGAGTTGGACCGCATAGTGAAAAGCAGCCAACAAGTGCTCAATATATGTGGGAACTCCTTCAAGACTGTTGGAAAAGCATTCCTCATGAAGCTGGTTGAGAGAATGCCAAGAGTGTGCAAAGCTGTAATCAAGGCAATGGGTGGCTACTTTGAAGAATCTAAAATCAAAAATATATTTTGATTTGTTTAACACTTTTTGGTTACTACATGATTCCATATGTGTTATTTCATAGTTTTGATGTCTTCACTATTATTCTACAATGTATAAAATAGTAAAAAATTAAGAAAAACCCTTGAATGAGTAGGTGTGTCCAAACTTTTGACTGGTACTGTACTCATTAAGTATGTAGTATACATTACCTTAGTATGGGTATTCGAACACAGCTATGGTCTGTGATCACTTAATTTGACCAAACACATAAGTTATAGTGTGAATTAAGTGTATTTTAAACCAGTAACCTGTCAGATATGCTGGCTATCGTTTCCCCGGTCAAAAAGTCTTCCAAAACACACCAGTCCATTTCAGCACTTGGTGGGAAAAATTCTTAGAATAGCTCTGTGCAATTAAACAGGCTCTTAGAGTTGAGTGTTCTCTATCACGGCTTTAGAAAGCAGCAGTCACTCCCATATCTTTGCATCTGCTTTTGTGTTTAGTTCCCCTGGATGTGCACCAAAGGAAATTTGGGGGTATTAGTAATGTGTGCTCTAATGTGTCGCTGTGATGAAGGCACCGTCCATGTGTGTGTTTTTCTAATATCGCCGAGACCCTGACATTAGTTCATGTTGATTAATAGCTCTAATGCATGTGGTATTTGGCCTCTCTCCACCCACTCTTATGTGCTAATGTGACTTAGCTGGGATGACAGCCAGTGGCTGAGGCAGAACAAAACTGAAATATAAAAAGTCTGGAGTCGGATGAGCGTGAAACGCTGCACAGCTGACAGGAGGGATGTTCTTGCCAGTGACAAGCCAACCCCTCCACCCCCATACACTCTAAAGACAGAGTACACACACATACACACGCTCTTCTCTCTCTTTTCATTTTCTCTCTCTCTCTCTCTCTCTCTCTCTCTCTCAACACACAAGCACACAGACCCCCCCTGAGGAACATGTGTGTTGGAGTGGGTCCATGGATCCCCCAGGCGGTGGCAGTGCCCTGGTGGTGGGGGTGCGGTGTGGGCTCTGGGCCCTGGTTATGAAAGGGTTTGTTCAGACTGGTGTGTTCAGGCTGGTCTGTTCAGGCTGGCCTGTTCAGGCTGGGCTGCTCAGACTGGTCTGTGTTGGCTGGGGCTTGGGCTGAGGTGAACAGGCCAGGCAGCTGCTGCTCATTGTTCTTAATGACGGCTCCATCTGCTTCCCGTCTCTCCCGTGCCACAAAATTACTAACCCATTAAACCAACATGGAAACGCACTCCAAGTTCCTGATCCCTGCACTCTGTTTTTCTTGGCCAGTCTTGGCACTGCTAGAAGATCCAAGCCTCAGGCTGTGAACAACTGAACACACATCAGTGTGTGTGTATCACCAATACACGCTCTCTTTCTACACTCTAGCTCTCTCTCTCTCTCTCTCTCTCTCTCTCTCTCTCTCTCTCTCTCTCTCTCTCGTCGCTGACACAAACTGACACGCTGAGCTTGTACTCTGGCTAAGAACATGAAAACCGTCTCATGTTTCATTGTGTAACTTAAATGCGACAGCATTTGTCTCTTATCAAGGGACAGGATACTACAACCTTCAGGTCAGCACAAGGAAATCCACCTACCTCCTCTCTACTAACGCAATGAGGTACAGCATCTGGGTTGACCACTTACAATGTTTAACTACGAAATATGTTGACCGCCCTCTGAACCCCCTTTCAAACACAAGAGGCCCAAGTTCTTCAGCATGATCTTGTACAGTTTGTTGATACCAGGCTCTGTTCAAGTACCTCCAGTTGTTCCCGCAGCTGCTCTGCAGACGTGCTCTATAAGCCATGTACACTACAGTAGATACAGACCTGAGCTATGTGGAGTGCTGTAAGACAGAGTCAGTGAAAAGAGGAAGAGCCTGCTGTGCCTCTCCCACAGCTAACATCCCACTCTCACCCCCACCGCTCCAAGGTTAAGTACCCCACTGGTAATAGCCATGCTTTCGACAGCAGTTTGTGAGCCTGGGTGCTTTGCTGAGCCCTTCTACCTTATTTGGTAAAAGGAGAGCTCAATCCCACAGAGCCGCAGGGGCAGTGGAGGTTTTGGGAAATGGGTTGGACCGAGTACGGAGCCCTGAGGTGCTCCGCACCTGCTGCACCACAGACGCCCTGCTGAGAGAGATGCTGAGGTGGCTCTGAGAGGATCTACCTGGGGCCTCGGGCCAGAAGAGAGGGAGGGAGGGCGAAGAGAGCGAGAAAGGAAGGCGGGTGAGAAGGAGGGAGAATTTGAGAGAATTTCTGAGAAATAGAAAAGGGGAAAAAAAATCACTTTTACCCATAATTCTTCTCTCCAAAAGAACGCTGTCATGCCCCGCATTTGTTTGTGTTCAGCAACATACTATACCGTTTGTTTTTAACGTTAGCTAAGCAACTCTGGCCATTCTCTATGTCCTGCAGCTGTAGACTACTGCTGTGTAATCTGCGTTACGTTCCTGAGTGATGGAGTCCACAGATTCCTGCCAAAGCCAGGGATGGGTGAGCCGGTTGTTAGCAACGCTGCATCCAGTCTGCTGAGGAAGCAGTGTCTGTAATCTGTTCGGTCACAGTCCTCCTTTTCCCGCAGGAGTGTGGAGATTAAATACAGCTTGGCAACAGCGCCTCAGAATGCATGACCATGCCTGGAATTTCCATGTAATTGGTATCACACCGCAGTCCTCTCTCTGCCTCTCTCTGTCGGTTATAAATACCACACCTCCCAATGGCAACCGCAGCCTGAGACGGCAGGGAGGGCTGGGTCAGGAGAATAGTAAAGTATGGAGGAGAAATTATATCTCTCTGCCGCTTTTTCTCTCTGTTTTGCTTGTAAATGTGCCTAAACAGCAAAAGGAGCGGATAAACCTGATGCTTAGGTGTGTGCGTGCTGTGTAAAAGTCTGAATGAGGACGAGAGGCCCCGCAGAGCAGCCCTGGATCATGTAGTGGTATTCTGGGTAAGAGATGGGCCCCTCAGTGGCTGTAGAGAACAGAGCGGAGCAGGGAGCGGCAACACTACTCCCCCCTGAAGTAGCACCCTGGCATGGCACCAGCTGCATTACCAGCCATCTTGGAAATTAACTATTATCACGCTGAAGAAGAACACCTCACAGGAAAGCTGAATGTAAATCCTTCTTGTCAAATTTTTTTTGAATACAACCAATATTTTTTCTCAAACAGCTGCTTGAAGGGTATCTCTGGTCCCCTTAAACATAGCTCTTAAACTGAAGATAGTCTCTTAAATGTCAATACAGTATGATTGATGAACTCTGTGAAGAACAAGTCCACTTTTATGTGATCCTTCCTCGCCCATACGACTCTCACGGTGACGTTTGTGGAAGTGTAAACCACAGCAGATTAGGAAACCCTAGCCCTCATGGAAACTTCACAGGCTCTGCCTCTTGCTCTTTTCTGATTGGCAGCCTGGATGCTAAAGATGGAAAAAACCCAGTTGGAATATCCAAATGGGCCTCAATGATGGGCCTCACACAAATGGGCCTCACACAACAACACACACACACACACAAAAAGAGCACTGAGAAGCAATGGAGCAGAGCCAGAACCCAAACAGTGTGACTGGGGTTCAGCGGCTGTGCGGTGTGGGCCGCTGACTGAGGCGTTTCAGATGCAGCACGTACTGTACAATGAGGAGGAGATGGAGGACACCACAGGACAGATGATTCCCAGGGTTCTCAACAATGTCACTGCTGAAAAGAGAGTGGAACGGTACTGTGCCTCACTGCATATACACACACATGCACACACGCATCCACACACGCATCCACACACGCATCCACACACGCATCCACACACGCATCCACACACGCATCCACACACGCATCCACAAACACCCTATCCATGTTTTAATATATCCTCCTGTTCTTGTCCTCCTACCACCTTTTTCTTTGAACGGTTCCTTTCTTGGAAAGTTGGCGATGAGGCCCCAAAACCCTTGACAGGTGTCAACCGTGTTCCAAATCAGCCAGACTCCCCAGATACATATCTGGCACTCTACATTTCCTGCTACACTACATTTCATCACACTTTCTGGGCAAATTCAACTGGAGCAGCAGAGTTTCATGGGAAAGACTTGTTTTGATTTTATATAAATCCCATCTCCGGGGGAGCTCTTTTTTCTGTTGGACTCGCAGGCTTACGTCATAAGGAATGTCTTTCCACTGAAGCAGCTCGAGGACACCAAAAGCTATTTCCATTTTTGGAGTCTGTTCCATGCGCGGAATATTGTCATTGAACTTTCCTCATTCAGGTTTAAAGGGACTTGATCCCCTTTTCCAGACATATTCTCAGAGGATTAAGCTTTGAGCCCCGACTAAAGCACTCTTAATCAAATCAAAATAAATAGCCCCCTTCACAAAAGGGACTCCACATTTTCTGTGTGTGTGTGGTGTGTGCGCACATGCATGCATGTGTGTGTGTTTTCTTGAATGTTTGTGTTTGTGACTCCTTTTCCAGCTGGTTCTGGAGTGTGTTAAGCCAAAATGTAGGGGTTTAAGTGTGCGTTAGGAAGGCTTGTGCCATTATGGCTGCTGGGGCAGGAAGAAAGCCTTTACTGCAGATTACAGTAGCTCTCAAGTGTTTCTAAAAGTCAAGCTTTGCAATTGTTCACATGGCGATTCAGCATCCCTCCCCTCCCATAGATGTCAAATCTGCAGCCAATATATCAATGGCAATGGCTTCAGTATAACAAACAACTGTATTCACAATTGCATAGATACACCCTACAGAGGCTATTGAGTCAAAAGTGTAAGGATGTAGTATGTGTCAGTAATGCTGTTTCATCTGACATTTGCTTCTATTTCACATATGATGTTGATTTTTCTATGACAGTATAATCCTTGTGCTGTGACGTCGTAGCTACATAATGTAATAATATGGTCATTTAGCATGCGCTTTTATCTAACACAACTTACAGTTGACTCGTAAAGCATGTATAGAAAGAGTATCCTTGTGTGCCAAGCCTCTAGGTTCTCCTCTGCGGTGGATGCAGAGCGAATGAGAGAAAATGACTACATGAAACTAGCATAAGATAGATAACTGTCACTTTATTCATGCTGAGGGATGAACTTACTGTTATTGTTAAACTGGCCTCTGCTAACTCCCAGATGTTCTATTTCTCCTCTGTCCTCAGGTAACTACCCACGTCCACCCAACTACGGCGGAACCCCCAGTGCCAACTACAGCGGCCCCGGCCCTGGCATGACCAACAGCCTGGGTATGAATGCCAGCAGCCCCATGCACGGCCAGGGTCCCGGGCAGCCCATGCCCATGGGCCGCAGTCTTGGCGCGGGCAGCCGACCCTACCCCAACATGGCCCCCAGCTCCCCCAGTATGCCCCAGCCGGCAGGCCCAGGGATGGGCCCTCCTTCACTGGGCAACGTCAACCGCAAGGCCCAGGAGGCAGCCGCTTCCGTTATGCAGGTCGCAGTCAACTCTGTACAGAGCAGGTGAGATGACATGTTCGTTTTCTTCACCAGTGGTCTCTCTGATGGTGTGTGTGTGTGTGTGTGTGTGTGTGTGTGTGTGTGTGTGTGTGAGTGTGTGTGTGTGCGAAAAATACTCTATTTGGAGAAGAGACTATTTTTACTACCCCCTGAAATAGTCTGCTAAAATGTGTGAGCACAGGGCATCACTCACTCACTTATGTCACTACAGAGACTTTGGGGCTTTACGCTCTTCAGACTAAAGTTTCAGTGCGTAGTTCTCTATGCTCAAACTGTGGGGAGATATAGAGGAGCATGGTGTGCCATGGAACTCCTTCAATTAAATCTCTTCTTGTTTAATACTAGAGTACAGTAAGAGCTTCATATAGGACAGGGTTAAACAACCGGCCGAATTTGTCACACGGGTAGTTTTATTTGACCCCCCAAGTTTTCTGAGCAAAATATCTCTCTCTCTCTCTCTCTCTCTCTCTCTCTCTCTCTCTCTCTCTCTCTCTCTCTCTCTCTCTCTCTCTCTCTCTCTCTCTCTCTCTCTCTCTCTCTCTCTCTCTCTCTCTCTCTCTCTCTCTCTCTCTCTCTCTCTCTCTCTCTCTCTCTCTCTCTCTCTCTCTCTATATATATATATATATATATATATATATATATATTATTATTTTTTTATTTTTTATTGTTGGACATAAAAAACACCAGGAAATCAACTACAAGTGATTTTAATTAAGGGACTCTGTTCCCAAGTAATCCCACGCATAATAGAGATACGTGATCGTATACAAATGGAAGCAAGGTTTGACGTTATTATTTTTGTGTCAAATATGGTATCCGTTTGGGATTCTTGCGGTCATTTTGCAGTCAACAAATGATTTGTAATTATGTTCCGGTCCCCCGTCCATCCGCTTAAGAAGAAATCGGCCCGCGGCTGAATCGAGTTGATGATCCCTGATGTAGGGCTTCTATCTATCTGCAAGGCATTAGAAGCACAATCTCTCTGGTGAAATTATGTCCAATGGAATATTGTGTTAGAGACTGAGTAGCAGTAGAAAAAACAGAGTCGTTATAATGAACAACGATGCACTACGTTACCTTGGAAAACACTTAACAAAATTTCAAGTGATCATAACATGCCCTTCACATGTACAACACAACACCAAGCTACTTAGGAAACTCAACAAACACTTGGAGACCAACATAAAAAGCAGCATTATGAAGAACCTTGACACATATCAAGCAGTACATATTTATAGGGCCGGGACGATACCAGTATCGCAATATTTTTTCCAATGAAAACACGAAGCAGACCGTACTCTTTGGTCCTTTAAAAACCTGCTGTATAAAATATTGTGTGCTATTGTAAGGTTCTGTATTTATTATCTTAGTCAACCTTGTGTTCTGTTTCTTTGTGTTCTTGAACGTAGCCCTGTCTTTCATTTGTGTTCATTGATTTCACCTGTGTTAGTTACTCACCTGGTCTCATCAGCTCCTTATTTAGTTCCGTTCATTCTGTTTGTGCCTTTGAGGTATTGTTGGTTTTGACTCTACGAAGCCTTTTCCTAGCGCGTTTGTGAGAACCAGTCATAGCCTTCAGTCCTAGTTTTGATTCACCTGCCTGTTTGCCTACCTGTGTATGACCGTTGCCTGCCTGTGACCACGGTTCCTGCCTTCTGCGAAATAAACACCTGCCGCGCTCTGCGCCTGAATCTACACCTTTTTCTCCCTGAGTATTCATTACAGCTATAGCTTTGAAAATAAATGTGCCTCTGGAGGACAACAATGTTTGTTTCCAACATTAGGGCTGTTTTCCTAAGTTAAATCCGCTTTGTGTTTGGTTTCCTTGCTACGATACTCACGAGTCTCGCAATACTGGTATCGTCCCGGCCCTACTTATTTATGTACTTACAGTATTTATGCTAAATGGAATGGGTAGATGGGTGTTATTTAGCTAGTGTGCTTGAGTGTTTAATGTGTGAGTGCTTCCCAGAGCAGGGCAGATTTGTGAGGAGGAAGTGGTGGGATTGTGTGTGGGCAGTAAACTCTGGCTGAACCCTGTCTTGGGAGTATTTGTAAACATGGACCAGTCTTTAAAATGGTAGGAGGAACAGAAGTGGTCATATTGAGCAGCTTGGGGCTTCGCCTTCTGAAGCAATGCAGACGGGCGGAGGCCAATCACCAATGCTTCTGCTGAAGTGGCTTTGTGAATGTGTATCCCTATTTTTGTACAGAATATCATTAATTGAAATGAGTTTCGGCCTCCCCCAGGTTCTCTGCAGGCTGTTCCAGTGGCTGGGAGCATAGTAACTAAAGGCTGTCTCTCCATGCCTCTTGGTTCTAGGCTTTGGGATAGTAAAAAGGCCAGAGGATCTGAGGGACCTACTGGGTACATAACTCAAAAGCATATCTGACATGTATTGGGGTTCAAAATCGTGGCTTGATTTAAAAACCAATAGAAGAATCTTAAAATGTATTCTAAAACTCACAGGCAGCCAATGCAGACTTTAAAACCAGTGTTATATGTGCTCTCCGTCTGGTCTTGGTCAGTACCTGTGCTGAAGAATTCTGTGTATTTTGCAGTTGACCAATGGCTTTTTTGGGTAGACCATACAGGAGAGCATTACAGTAGTCAAGCCTGCTGGTAATAAAAGCATGGATGAGTCTCTCTGTATCAGCCTGAGAAACAGCCACACCGTGGCAATGTTCATCAAGTAGTAAAAAGCTATTTTTGTCACATTCCTACTATGTGATTCGAAATTAAGAATCTAAAATGACACCTAGGTTTTTTTACCTGGTACTTTATCTTTATTGCCCGTGAATTAAAATGTGCGGCCAGATTCTCTCCCTGTGCTTTGGCTCCAAGTACCTCGGTCTTGTCTTGATTTAGCTGGAGGAAGTTGTGAGCCATCCAACTATTTAAATCACTTATACAATCTAATAATTTATCTGTGGAGCTAAAATCCTCTGGTAACACAGAAATGTAAAGTTGTGTATCGTCTGCGTAGCAGTGAAAATCAATGTCGTGCTTCTGATAACGCTGCCAAGGGGTAAACAGAACAGTACCAGACCCTAATTCGAAACCTTGTGGAACCCCACTTGTGATATCTATTTTCTCTGAGTTATGTTCACCAAGGGGGACAAAAACTCTCGACCGGTTAAATAGGTTCTAAACCAATTTAGAACTGAACCAGAGAGGCCAACCCACCTCTCCAATCTGTCCAGAACGACATCATGGTCAACAATTGTCGAATGCAACACTTAAATCCAAGAGTACATGAACAGAAAGCTGTTTGGCATCTGTGTTGGCTCTAAGATCATTTACCACTTCAACTAAGGCTGTCTCTGTGCTGTGTTGGGCATGAAAACCAGATTGGATTTTTTTTAAATACAGTTGGCACTTAAAAAAACATTTAGCTGTTTGAAAACCAATTTCTCCAGAATTTTGCGTAAGAATGGAAGGTTGGAGATTGGCAGAAAATTGCTCAGAGCTGAAGAATATAGATGACTTTTCTTCAGAAGGGTTCACCATAACAGTTTTTAGTGCAGTGGGGAAAGTGCCTGTGAACAGGCAGTGATTAACAATAGCCTTCACTTTTTCAGATATGCAATTAAAAACTGTTTTGAAGAAGGTGGTGGGGATAGGATCGAGAAGGCAGGTAGAAGGCTTGTGATATCGCTTTCCTGAGCACGTCTGTGCCAACCAGGGAAAATACATCCAGATTGTCTTTGCGTGGTAGGCTGACTGATACCCAGCCTAATGTTGGTTATCTTATCTCTGAAATATGCCGCAAACTCATCCATCACATTTCGATGTGGAGGAAAGTTCACATAGGTTTGCGGGAGTAGGATTTATCAGGCCATCGATGGTGGAGAAGAGCACACTCAAATTATTCTGATTATTAGTGATCAAGTTAGAAAAATGAGCCCGTCTGGTATTTCTAATTGCCTTGTTATATATGCCAAGTTGCTCTCTCAGAATAGCATAATGGACCAGATAATGGTGATCAGATAAAGCAACGTCAACAATAGAGGATATGTCAATAGAAAGCCCATGGTAATAACCAGGTCCATCTAGAGTATGACTGTGGTTATGGGTGGGCACAATAGCATGTTGGATAAAGTCCATAGAGAATGAAAAAAAAACACGTTTCATATTTAAATAATTAATAAATAGGCCTACAATAATAACAGTGATAAAAAAACAAATGATTATAAAATACGATAAAAGAAACAAAGGGAAAAAAGTGCATCCTACCTGAATAGCGAGTTGCACCGCAGCCTGCATTTGGCCGTGCCAACATTCTGCTCATCTTTGTCCACTACAATATGACAACTTCTCAATATGGGCGGACTTTCCCCTGGTAGCAAGGCTCCAGACCAACATTTTCCTTTTCAGTTAGTGGCACCAGCCCATGATTTGGTCACACAAATGTATTTTCAGGGCCTATCATCTTCTAAAGTCATTTACAGTGCTTTATTAAAAGTGTTACAGACTACTGAGATGGTATTGAGGAAATGCGTTGTTTCATTTACATTTACGTCATTGCTTGTCCTATGTTTCATCATCTTGTGACGTGATTACACATTTGAATGTGCAACCTAATCTAGAGATTGTCATGCATTTTGGATAGACACTTATACTATTGTTTTTATATTTTACTGTCAAAATAGGGCTGAATTTGTATTAAAACAAATGTCAATAGAGATGAATTTGACTGCATCTTATGTGCTCTAACGTCACAGGCTGATTGATTTGGGGCTAATTCACCACCTGAGGAAGTGGAAACTCAAAACACAGCTAGATCATGAACTCTAAAGATAATACCCACTCGTAGTAGTCATGTACATTTCATGTAAAAAAAAAATACAAAATAGCCTACCGTCCAATACTTTACTTACACTTTATTGAGTTTAATTCTTCAGGTACAGTGCACATTCATCAATGTTTCAGGAAAAGTGCCAACCGCAGTCCCTGGGCAGGTTATTAAAAACGATTACAATAACAATACAGACAACATAGGACAAGCAACACCTAGCACGCAGACAGACAATAGCACAAAAAGCAACAAAACAAAATACATAAAAGCAACAAACAGTGTTTACACACCTCACAAGATACATACATACAGTACAACAGATAACATGGAAAGCGGCAATACACAGCTAGGGATTATGTTCACAAGTCTGATTGGCCTTTAGCCATGTCTTTATGTGTTTTTGTGAAGGTGTGATAGGTGGTGCAGCTACATGTGTCTGGTGACAGTGTATTCCAGACATGGGAAGCTCTCGCAGAGAAAGCAGATTATCTGAAAGTGCTTTTCCTTAAGGGAACTATACAATCACCTCTCACGGCAGATCTGGATCTGTTGCCGTGGGTTTGGCTTTTCTGTTTAACAAAAGTACTAAGTGGGGCTGAGTTAGGCCATTTAGGATCTTGAAGACAAATGAAATCAAAATCAAATCAAACTTTATTCGTCACATGCGCCGAATACAACATGTGCAGACCTTACCGTGAAATGCTTACTTACAAGCCCTTAGCCCTTAACCAACAGTGCAGGACAAGACAAGGAGCTTATGCTTTCTGAGGATGTAACAGTGATGATGTTTATTGGGCTTTCTATCAAGCACTTTGAGAGCCTGTTTGTACAGTAGACAGAGTGAATTGGTTTTAATGTTGTACGGCAAGCTTGGTCCCAACTAGTCAAGCAGTATGTTAAGTGAGGGAGTATCTAGCATTGAAGTACAGCTTTGCTGCCTTCATAGTCAAACAATTTTATATGTATTGGAAATTAGCTAGGTTGAATTTGGTTATTTGAGTTACCTTTTTAACCTGCTTTTTAAAAGAGAGGTTGGAATCAAATATGATGCCAAGGTACTTAAAATCGGATACTACCTGGAGCTTGTCCTCTGATACATAGATAGCTGCCTCAGTAGCGTCATGTCTCGCTCTGACACACTGGGTTCTGCCTCTGAGGTATGATTTCATCCATCTCAAGGCAGTTTTAGTGATGAGAACCTCATGGTCAACAGTATCAAAGGCTTTCCTCAGGTCTAGAAACACAGCCCCAACAACATCCCCTTTGTCCATTTCTGTGGTGTGGATCGCTCTGAAGCCAAACTGCATGGGTTGTGAAGGGGCTTGTTGTTGAGGTGGACAATCAGTTGTTCTGCTACACACTTTTCAGTAACCTTCGACACAACAGGTAGTATACTAATGGGCCTGTAGTTACTCACGTCAGCAGGGTCACCTGATTTAAAGATGGGTGTTATTATGGCTGACTTCCAGACCCTTGGAAACACCCTCTGACCAATAGATGTGTTGGTGACCTTAGTAATGGGGCCAATGAGTGACTCTTTGTAGTTGTTAAAGGTAGAGTCCAGCCCAAACACATCTTTGAGTTGAACGCTGTTGCTATGTTGCCTGCATCCTGTGTTCAACTGCCATTCACATTGATTTCTAGTCTTTTTGCAGTGTTACTATGGACTGAATTTCCCTTAGCTTCACAATTGTTACTAAAAAAAGTTGGCCTTGGCCTGTCTGATTTCTTTCATCACCTTCTTTCTCAACATGGTAAAACCTATGTCTGTCATGCTCTAATTTAGACTTCCGCGTTGTTTTTAGGTCATGGTCTTGTTCTTTCATCAGTTTCCAGATTCTCTATTTAGCCAAGGAAGAGTGCTCTTTTGGTCAGGTTTGGATTTGGTTTTCTTTAGGAAGTCATTTATTGTAGTCTGGATTGTGGATAGAAACATCTGACTGTCAGCTTCCACATTTGTATAGGACAGAAGATCATTCCAGTTAATTCCCTTAAATCATTTAATTCAGCCTTAGGTATCCAGAGCTGATCAGGTTTTCTAACAGTAGAGAGGTTAAACCTGTTCAGTAGAGAGGTTAAACCTGTTCAGTAGAGAGGTTAAACCTGTCCAGTAGAGAGGTTAAACCTGTCCAGTAGAGAGGTTAAACCTGTTCAGTAGAGAGGTTAAACCTGTTCTTAGAAATCTTTCTGGCTATGAGTGTCAGATTATGGTCAGACAGCCAAGTAATCATACTGAATGATTGTCACTCTCGCTGGTTTATTACTGAACACCAGATTAATCTGTGTTTTAGAAGAAAAAGCCATACCGGTGGCCATTTAACTATCTGTGTAAGGTCAAAGGTATTAGTGATCCGTTTGAGGATTTTCATAATTAATGTTGAAATCTCCCATTAAGATGACCTCTATCCCAAAATCACATTCCCTAAGCATGTTATTAAACTGATAAAAAAAACACTCTTAAGGGTGGAAGGTGGTCTGTACACTCCAATAAGTTTAAAATATATTTGGGGGGACAGTTTAACGTTTGGCCAATATATTCTAGTTCGTTATCACGTGACCAATCAATTTGTTTACATCGGATATGTTCTTTAATTTAAATCATCGTTGTAGCCAGGCTAGGGCTGTTGCGGTGGCCATATTACCACCACGGGTCATGAGTCATGACCGCAGTAAAATTCCATGTCACGGTAATCTCCTGTAATGCACACTGAATTAAAATAATGCACTCTGGACATGCGTTAGTAGTACCCAATTCGCTAACGACCATCAGGTCCTAATGGTCTGGTACTCAGGGTTCTATTGTCCCTCCATCAGGTCCTAATGGCCTGCTACTCAGGGTTCTATTGTCCCTCCATCAGGTCCTAATGGCCTGCTACTCAGGGTTCTATTGTCCCTCCATCAGGTCCTAATGGTCTGGTACTCAGGGCTCTATTGTTCCTCCATCAGGTCCTAATGGTCTGGTATTCAGGGCTCTATTGTTCCTCCATCAGGTTCTAATGGTCTGGTACTCAGGGCTCTATTGTTCCTCCATCAGGTTCTAATGGTCTGGTACTCAGGGCTCTATTGTTCCTCCATCAGGTTCTAATGGTCTGGTATTCAGGTATCTATTGTTCCTCCATCAGGTTCTAATGGTCTGGTACTCAGGGCTCTATTGTTCCTCCATCAGGTTCTGATGGTCTGGTATTCAGGGATCTATTGTTCTTCTAACTACTCTGGCGTCAATGCAAATGAAATCTAAAATCACATCAAACACTTCTCATCAAAACAGTAGGCCTATCTTACTTTTAAAACTCACCTCACTGTGATGATCAATTTTAAGAAAAATTCTTATGTCTTTAGTACACAATTGGTCTAGCCTATGCTCCAAAATTAAACAAATTCTAGTAATTGTCTTTGAGTGTGTACTGTATTGTTATGCATACAGGGTGGACTGTTTACCTTATGCTATGCTCCAATCTTTCTACTCATAAGTCCGGGCGAGAATGTATAGGCCTAGGCAATACTATTGGTTCATTGATTGTGCAGGGTGGCTTATGGTTAGCCTACAATCATAGTGAATTTGTATTTTATTTTGAATAGCCTAGTAATAGGGCATTTTTTTATATTTTCATAATTAATAGGCTGACTCATTACCTTTATTTTCAAAATATCTCACCACTTTGTGTATTCATCTCCTCCTCTTTCTCCTTCATTCCTTTCTCGAAGAGAGGGTCAGTCAACAGTTTAATACGTTTCGTTGTGAAAACATGTTACTTGGTTTCCAAAATGAAGCACTGGGTAGCTGCAGAAACAGGGTTGGAGAGCCCATGGCATACAGAGTTTGGGCGGAATATCACCTATCGCACAGTGAGAGTCAGGCATGCTCCTCAAACAGTTGATGCTTGGAGTGAAATAACCGGAGAGTAGCCAACCAGGCATGATTGAAAAAACAAACCGGCGCTGTTCCTGCCCCTGCCCCTGTTCCTGCCCATTTGATAATGGGCCATTCTAAATTGAAACTAATTTTACATATTAGTAAAGATAAGATTCAATTGAGAATAGTCTGGAGTAGTGGAAACGCGTTCTCTGGAGTGATGAATCACACTTCACCATCTGGCAGTCCGATGAACAAATCTGGGATTGGCAGATGCCAGGAAAACGCTACCAGCCCGAATGCATAGTTCCCACTGTAAAGTTTGGTGGATGAGTAATAATGGTCTGGGGCTGTTTTTCGTGATTCGGGCTAGGCTCCTTAGTTCCAGTGAAGGGAAATCTTAACGCTATAGCAGACAATGACATTCTAGATGAGTCTGTGCTTCCAACTTTGTGGAAACAGTTTGGGGAAGGCCCTTTCCTGTTTCAGCATGACAGTGCCCCAGTGCATAAAGCGATGTCCATACAGAAATGGTTTGTCGAGATCGGTGTGGAAGAACTTGACTGGCCTGCACAGAGCCCTGACCTTAACCCCGTCGAACACCTTAGGGATGAATTGGAACGCTGACTGCGAGGCAGGCCTAACCGCCTAACATCAGTGCCCGACCTCATTAATGCTCTTGTGGCTGAATGGAAGCAAGTCCCCGCAGCAATGTTCCATCATCTAGTGGAAAGCATTCCCAGGATAGTGGAGGCTGTTATAGCAGCAAAGGGGGGACCAACTCCATATTAATACCCATGATTTTGAAATTCGACGAGCAGGTGTCCAGTCCACATACTTTTGGTTATGTAGTGTAGCTTAGTAGTTTTCGATAGGTGTTGGAGGAATTCTGTTTGTTTCTTCCAAGCGATTCAGACGAGTAGGGAGCAAGGTAGACTTGGCCATTATTCAGGACATCGAGGTATGCTATTTACTGCCCACTCCCCCCACCCCTTCGATCCATATGCAATCACAATGGCCAATGCGCATTCCGCGTTTCGTATCTCAAAGCCATATCAAATATCTTTGTAGTTGCTATTGAGCTCATAAGTGAGAGTTGAGCAATAAAAAGTATACCTACAGAAAGATGAGAACATCCTATCTCCATCTGTGACAACAGGACAGCTGTGTTTTCCCAGCAATTGGATTTAAAAATGTTATACAATCAGAACACTTTTCTTTCTCCCTGAGCATTTTTGCCACCGGGAAAGAAAGAGAGAGTAGCTCGCTCGACACAGCAGCAGGCCCCAGCCTAACAGGTACAGGGGCAGGCAAGCGGACACTTTTATTACAGGATTCATGAAGATAATGTACTTTAATGTTTGGCCAAATCATGGTTTTAGCCTTCTAAAAAATTGCACGTTTTTAGTTAGGTGAATGAATGTGCAGCCCGCACCGATGCAACCAATACATACAGCCAAGTCAAAGGGTTGCAAAATGTGATGAAATGGTCGCAGTCTGGAGCCCTGCCTTGTAGGCTTTTCACCATAGGCATACTCTAACTTTTGTTTTACTTCAATTAAAAAGGCCTCCATCTTCGCAATCAACAGTAGCCTGGACCAAGGGAATTTTTACTAGGAAGTCGGAAGCTGAAGTCGGAAGTTTACATACACCTTAGCCAAATACATTTAAACGCAGTTTTTCACAATTCCTAACATTTAATCCTAGTAAAAAGTCCCTGTCTTAGGTCAGTTAGGATCACCACTTTATTTTAAGAATGTGAAATGTCAGAATAATAGTAGAGAGAATGATTTATTTCAGCTTTTATTTCTTTCATCATATTCCCAGCGGGTCAGAAGTTACATACACTCGATTAGTATTTGGTAGCATTACCTTTAAATTGTTTTACTTGGGTCAAACGTTTCAGGTAGCCTTCCACAAGCTTCCCACAATAAGTTGGGTGAATTTTGGCCCATTCCTCCTGACAGAGATGGTGTAACTGAGTCAGGTTTGTAGGCCTACTTGCTCGCACATGCTTTTTCAGTTCTGCCCACAAATTGTCTATTGGATTGAGGTCAGGGCTTTGAAGTGCACCAGTCCCTCCTGCAGCAAAGCACCCCCACAACATGATGCTGCCACCCCAGTGCTTCACGGATGGGATGGTGTTCTTTGGCTTGCAAGCCTCCCACTTTTTCCTCCAAACATAACGATGGTCATTATGGCCAAACAGTTCCATTTTTGTTTCATCAGACCAGAGGACATTTCTTCAAAAAGTACGATCTTTGTCCCCATGTGCAGTTGCAAACCGTAGTCTGGCGTTTTTATGGCGGTTTTGGAGCAGTGGTTTTTTTCTTGCTGAGCGGCCTTTCAGGTTATGTCGATACAGGACTCGTTTTACTGTGGATATAGATACTTTTGTACCTGTTTCCTCCAGCATCTTCACAAGGTTCTTTGTTGTTGTTCTGGGATTGATTTGCACTTTTCGCACCAAAGTACGTTAATCTCTAGGAGACAGAACGCGTCTCCTTCCTGAGCGGTATGACGGCTGCGTGGTCTCATGGTGTTTATACTTGCGTATTATTGTTTGTACAGATGAACGTGGTACCTTCAGGCGTTTGGAAATTGCTCCCAAGGATGAACCAGACATGTGGAGGTTTTTCAGAGGTCTTGGCTGATTTCTTTTGATTTTCCCATGATGTCAAGCAAAGAGGCAGTGAGTTTGAAGGTAGTCCTTGAAATACACCCACAGGTATACCTCCAATTGACTCTTATGATGTCACTTAGCCTATCAGAAGCTTCTAAAGCCATGACATCATTTTCTGGAATTTTCCAAGCTGTTTAAAGACACAGTCAACTTAGTGTATGTAAACTTCTGACCCACTGGAATTGTCATATAGTGAATTCTAAGTGAAATAATCTGTCTGTAAACAATTATTGGAAAAATGACTTGTGTCATCCACAAAGTAGATGTCCTAACCGACTTGCCAAAACTATAGTTTGTTAACAAGAAATTTGTGGAGTGGTTGAAAAACAAGTTTTAATGACTCCAACCTAAGTGTATGTAAACTTCTGACTTCAACTGTATTCTATGGTATCTTATTCACTTAATAATGTTTACATATCTAGCATTACTCATCTCATATTATATACTGTATTCTATACTATTCAACTGTATCTTAGTCCGTTCCGCTCTGACATCGCTTGTCCATGTGTATATAGTCTTAATTCATTCCTACTTAGATTTGTGTGTATTGGGTATATGTTGTGTGTATTGTTAGATATTACTTGTTAGATATTACTGCACTATTGGAGCTAGAAATACAAGC
The DNA here is from genome assembly GCF_901001165.1 of Salmo trutta. Lineage (NCBI taxonomy): Eukaryota > Metazoa > Chordata > Actinopteri > Salmoniformes > Salmonidae > Salmo > Salmo trutta. Next base: position 33,970,225 of record NC_042981.1, read on the forward strand.
ATTTCGCTACACCCGCAGTAACATATGCTAATCACATGTATGTGACCAATATAATTTGATTGGATTTGATGTATACCTATTTTTATTCCAAAATCTTTATTATTGTCTCACACTTCATCTGGAATAAAAAAAAATGAAGGATCTGCAAGCTGTTCCTGCAAAGGCCTAACCCCTTAGTGGGCATGGCCCTACCCAATTTCCAGTTCTATTATTGGGCTGCCAACTTCTGTGTAATTCAGTACTGGATCTGTGCAGATACCCCACATATCATGTATGCCATCCTCACTGGCTGCTTTGGCACATTACCCTATTCATTCTGCTACTTCAAGTTATTTTAGTAAAAATCACTTTCAAGATCTGGAACCAGTTTAGACGTCACTTTGGTTTGCAAACCTATTCATTAAGGGCCCCTCTACTCCATCCATCCCTAGTAGATGGAACCTTCTCCATGTGGTTCAGCCTTGGCATCAAATCATTCGATGATTTGTATATTGGCGGCACGTTTGCATCGATCCAACAACTCTCAACTAAATTCCACCTTCCGAATAGTAATTTCTTTAGAAGTGTGCAGCTTTGTCCATGACATGACCTCTCAATTCCCCACTCTTCCTGTTGGCCCTCCCACTGATGCATTTTTCACACCATCCCCAACAGTAAAAGGTATTATTTCTTATAGCTATGATCAAATGTATTCTCTTCACAATCCTTCATTCGCAGCTATTAAAACTTTATGGGAACAGGATCTAGGTGATGAGTTTACTGATGATACAGTTGAAGTCAGAAGTTTACATTAGCCAAGTAAATTTAAATTCAGTTGTTCACAATTCCTGACATTTAATCCGAGTAAAAATTCCCTGTCTTAGGTCAGTTAGGATCACCACTTTATTTTAAGAATGTGAAATGTCAGAATAATAGTAGAGAATGATTTATTTAAGCTTTTATTTCTTTCATCACATTCACAGTGGGTCAGAAATTTACACACACTCAATTAGTATTTGGTAGCGTTGCCTTTAAAATGTTTAACTTGGGTCAAACGTTTCGGGTAGACATCCACAAGCGTCCCACAATAAGTTAGGTGAATTTTGGCCCATTCCTCCTGACAGAGCTGGTGTAACTGAGTCAGGTTTGTAGGCCTCCTTGCTCGCACACGCTTTTTCAGTTCTGCCCACAAATTTTCTATAGGATTCAGGTCAGAGCTTTGTGATGGCCACTCCAATACCTTGACTTTGTTGTCCTTAAGCCATTTTGCCACAACTTTGGAAGTATGCTTGGGGTCATTGTCCATTTGGAAGACCCATTTGCGACCAAGCTTTAACTTCCTGACTGATTTCTTGAGATGTTGCTTCAATATGTCCATATAATTTTCCTAACTCATGATGCCATCTATTTTGTGAAGTGTTAATAAGAAATTTGTGGAGTGGTTGAAAAACAAGTTTTAATGGCTCCAACGTAAGTGGATGTAAACTTCCGACTTCAACTGTACATGGGAAGGTATTATGTACCGTGTCCACTCCTCTTCTATTTGTGCCAAGCATGTTTTAATCTAATGCAAAATCCTACACCGCCCTCACTGGACTAAACTCAGGCTTAGATCTATCCTGATGTCGACCCTGTTTGTGACAGGTGTCGGCAAGCTCCTGCCTCATTAATACATATGTTTTGGTCCTGCTCTTCTCTACATAACTATTGGCCTGCCATCTTTGATACAATATCTAAAGTATTACAAGTGCTTTTTGCTCCTACTGCCATAACATCATTATTTGGGGAAATACCTGAGACAATCTGGACCCTCTCTTTCTAAAATTATCTGCCGCAATTGTTGCAACCCCTATTACTAGCCTGTTCAACCTCTCTTTCGTATCGTCTGAGATCCCTAAAGATTGGAAAGCTGCCGCTGTCATCCCCCTCTTCAAATGGGGAGACACTCTAGACCAAAACTGTTACAGACCCATATCTATCCTACCCTGCCTTTCTAAGGTCATCGAAAGCCAAGTTAACAAACAGCTCACCGACCATTTCGAATCCCACCGTACCTTCTCCGCTATGCAATCTGGTTTCCGAGCTGGTCATGGGTGCACCTCAGCCACGCTCAAGGTCCTAAACAATATCATAACCGCCATCGATAAAAGACAGTACTGTGCAGCCGTCTTCATTGATCTGGCCAAGGCTTTCGACTCTGTCAATCACCGCATTCTTATCGGCAGACTCAGTAGCCTTGGTTTTTGAAATTACTTCATCGCCTGATTCACCAACTACTTCTCAGATAGAGTTCAGTGTGTCAAATCGGAGGGCCTGTTGTCCAGACCTCTGGCAGTCTCTATGGGGGTGCCACAGGGTTCAATTCCCGGGCTGACTCTTTTCTCTCTATATATCAATGATGTCGCTCTTGCTGCTGGTGATTCTCTGATCCACCTCTACACAGACGACACCATTCTGTTAACTTCTGGCCCTTCTTTGGACACTGTGTTAACTAACCTCCAAACGAGCTTCAATGCCATACAACACTCCTTCCGTGGCCTCCAACTGCTCTTAAATGCTAGTAAAACTAAATGCATGCTCTTCAACCGATCGCTGCCTGCATCCGCCCGCCCGCCTGACTAGCATCGCTACTCTGGACGGTTCTGACTTAGAATATGTGGACAACTACAAATACCTAGGTGTCTGGTTAGACTGTAAACTCTCCTTCCAGACTCACATTAAGCATCTCCAATCCAAAATGAAATCTAGAATCGGCTTCCTATTTCGCAACTAAGCCTCCTTCACTCATGCTGCTAAACATCGTCAGTTTTACGAGGGTATCTTACCGATCCTTGACTTCGGCGATGTCATTTACAAAATAGCCTCCAACACTCTACTCAGCAAATTGGATGTAGTCTATCACAGTGTCATCCGTTTTGTCACCAAAGCCCCATATACTACCCACCACTGCGACCTGTATGCTCTCGTTGGCTGGCCCTCGCTTCATATTCGTCGCCAAACCCACTGGCTCCAGGTCATCTATAAGTCTTTGCTAGGTAAAGCCCCGCCTTATTGCAGCTCACTGGTCACCATAGCAACACCCACCCGTAGCACGCGCTCCAGCAGGTATATTTCAATGGTCACCCCCAAAGCCAACACCTCATTTCCTTCCAGTTCTCTGCTGCCAATGACTGGAACGAATTGCAAAAATCACTGAAGCTGGAGACATATCTCCCTCACTAACTTTAAGCATCAGCTTACCGATCACTGCACCTGTACACAGCCCATCTGTAAATAGCCCATCCAACTACCTCATCCCCATATTGTTATTTATTTTTGCTCTTTTGCACCCCAGTATCCCTACTTGCACATCATCATCTTCACATATATCACTCCAGTGTTTAATTGCTAAATTGTTATTATTTCGCCACTATGGCCTATTTGTTGCCTTACCTCCCTAATCTTACTACATTTGCACACACTGTATAGATTTTTCTATTGTGTTATTGACTGTACGTTTGTTTATCCCATGTGTAACGCTGTGTTGTTGTTTGTGTCGCACTGCTTTGCTTTATCTTGGCCAGGTCACAGTTGTAAATGAGAACTTGTTCGCAACTGGTCTACCTGGTTAAATAAAGGTGAAATAAAAAATAAAATAAAAATACTATAACACTACCAAAATACACATCTGACTTTGTAGCCTTTGTGAGTTTGTTGGCAAGAGGGTTGATTTTACTTATGTGGAAGTCGCCCTCTCCACCCTCTCATTTTAAGTGGACTGAAGATGTCTTACACTTTAGTAAATTGGAGAAGATAAAATATACCCTACTAGGGTTTTTCTGCCAATTCTACCGAATGTGGCAACCTTTCTTTACCTATATAGAGACACTGCAATTTCCCTCTACTCTACAGTAAACTGCCTACCTAAGCTTTGTATTTCATTGATCTACCTTTGTGAGTGTTTAATATTAGCCTGTCTTATTATTATAATTCTTCTATTCGTTTTGAAGACTAGCCATGTTTTATTTTTTTGTGCACTTTTGTTTCTAATGTATGTTTTGAAAGTATTACTTTAGTATTTTATATTTTTATATGGGCGTATACATTTCTACCTCATTCAAAAAGCATGTTCCTATGGTATATCGAATGTATAAAACCACAAGTGCAATGTACTGTACTTCAAACATTGTTTACTGTAACTGTGTAAGAAAATACCAATAAAAAGTTACAAAAAAATAAATAATAATAAGTATCTCGGTCTCAATGCGATGGAGATGATGGCAAGGGATGAAAGTCGTCCTTGATCCGGTTTTGACCAGATGCTGTTGTGGCTGGTATAATGAGGACCAGCTGCATTAACTTTGTCACCTCTGGGATTTGTCTCGTACCATTTGTGAACTGTACAATCCAACAAGATCAGCCTTAAGTTTAACGAATACTTGGCATATTTTGACAGGTTCTCGTTTGCTGTGACATTGTTTAGATTTTTTTCCCAGTCCACTAAGCCAAGGAAATTAAGTTCACCAAAGTGCTCAAACCTGGCTCTCATCTGAACATTGTTATTGTCCAGAATGTTGTAGTAAATTCGCCCCGTTTACGACGAGTTTCACTTTCTGCCAGGCCCAGTTCATTGCATTTCTGCTCGATTCGCTCATAGAAACTATCAAAGTCTTGTCGCTGCAGAAACTCATATCCATCACTTTGTTCTGCAGAACACGGAAGTGCACGTCAGTTTAATTGAAAATTCCTACAGTAGGTAGCATGTTTAGCATTAATTAGCTAGGGCTTTCAAAATCTTACGGTTCTCTTTTACCTTGGCATTGTGCATGCTGATGTTCAAGCTCCGTTGTTCATTCAATGCCAGATCTATCCGTGAGCTGCCAAATGTCTTAAGCTCTATCTGGCTTTGGATGTGAGACACCGATTTCACATGCTTGTTGAGTGCTATATGCAGTAACTGTCTCTTGTCCACACGCTGTCGCTGGTGGAGAACAGCAGACGGGAAGCAGTAGAGTTGGCTGCTAGCAGCGCAGCCACAGAGCCAGTCTTTCCGTTGATAACAATCAGATTGAAATGATCGTGTTATTTTCTGTCCCTTCCTTTGATGTAGGTTCCTAAGCTCAGGTGTTGGTCTTCCATTCCTTATCACCCCCTGTTAAGCTAGAAAATCAACTTTAAAAACTGTTTCCGATGCAATATGTTAGCCATTCTGATCAGCTTACTTTAACTAGTTGTAAAATGAACGTAACAGCCAAAAGGCGGCTGATGACGTATGACGTCCACAGACAGGAGCGAGCCCGGCCTATCCTCCTGCCTATCCCATTACTTTTTTCACTCCAATACGCATTCACATGTATTATTTGAGTGCAATAATGAATGGGACATATTGACCCATGAAAGACAGCGAAGCTCTCTGCCTGCCTTTCGGCGTCCGTTAGCTGGCAGTATATGGTAGAAACACGCATGCGCAAGTCATGTCAATATATACTGTTTATTTATTTTCACAGGGTAGGCACTGACCACACGTCACTGTAGTGTTCCATGGGTTGACTTAATGCCGTTTGTTTAGCACTTTCCCTCAAACTCTTGTTTCCCTCTGCAGTAGACCTCCCTATGTGAGTTCCCCAGCCCTCCACACCTCTTCTGGACCCAGTCCCCTGCCCCCTCTCCCCACCACACCTACCCCTCCTCCTCCTCTCCAACCTCCACACCCCAACTACAGCACCCCTCATTCTCAGCAACACGGGTAGGTCAACCAAGCACCATCTCCAAACCACTAACCCTAACCTGTTACTGTTCAGCCTGAAAATGTGCTCATTATGGGTGATATTGCACCTACCTGACACCTAAACTAATCTGGCCAAAGATAGCATCACTGGCTAAAATTGCTTATGAGGGATTTCACTGGTTGCTAACCTGTGTTTAGCTTTCTGTTGCCAACTCTTGCTAAATTTGCATGGTTCTCTGAACTCCCTTTCAACCCCCAAGCAATATGTTGTTTTGTGCAAATCTGGTGGTTTCAACCCTCTTGACATTCACGATGTTTAGTTTGTTCAGAGGCCAGCCATACTGTTTTGATGACCACCACAGTGCTCCATTCATCCCGTGGCGGGACATCAGAACTCTAAATAGAACTATAGACAACGGCCTGCCAGTTTCAGTTGAATCTCGACATCGCCCGAACGTAATATCACAAACAAACAAAAAAAAGAGTTCCCTTATGTGGCTTTCTTTTGAGAGTGAAACTGAGAGAGTCAGCATCATCCCCCCCAAGAGTGTTAATAATGACAAATGAATCCCTATCCATGTTGAATTTGTTAACATGCATTTCTCTGTGGAGAGAGCGCCCACCATGGTCGATGGTGATGCATCATGGGGCCGGTTGGCATTTGGAGAATCCTGTGTGTGTCTGCGTCGGTTGACACTGTGATTAATGGTCAGGGGAGCGCTGCAGACAGACTATGTAAATGCTGAAGGAGCCATTAACAGACATCTTCACTGTCAATAACAAGTGGCACAACATGATGCATACTGCTGGGGCAAATCCCAAAGCCTGTCAATCTCCACTGTCATTCTACCAGACACCCAGACATAGGCCCACGGTGGGGGAGGCTGGCGGGGGAGGGCGGGAGGCATTGTCTTTGCCTACCTGACTCTCTTTACCACTCCACCACAGTTTTTCTGTCATCCTCACCTGTCCCCTCTTTCAGCACAGTTACCCACTCTCTCTCTCTCTCTCTCTCTCTCCCTCTCTCCCTCCCTCCCTCCCTCCCTCAGCCCTGCCCTTTTTCTTTCTCATCACCCTCTCATCCAGGCCTTCAGAAATGGTCTCTTCCAGTTGCTCTCCTAGTCCATAATATAGCATGCATACAGTTGAAGTCGGAAGTTTACATACACTTAGGTTGGAGTCATTAAAACTCGTTTTTCAACCACTCCAGAAATGTCTTGTTAACAAACTATAGTTTTGGCAAGTCGGTTCGGACATCTACTTTGTGCATGACACAAGTCATTTTTCCAACAATCGTTTACAGAGAGATTATTTCACATTTCCGGTGGGTCAGAAATACACTAAGTTGACTGTGCCTTTAAACAGCTTGGAAATTCCAGAAAATGATGTCATGGCTTTAGAAGCTTCTGATAGGCTAATTGACATTATTTGAGTCAATTGGAGGTGTACCTGTGGATGTATTTCAAGGCCTACCTTCAACCTCCATGCCTCTTTGCTTGACATCATGGGAAAATCTAAAGAAATCAGCCAAGACCTCAGAAAAAAGAATTGTAGACCTCCACAAGTCTGGTTCATCCTTGGGAGCAATTTCCAAACGCCTGAAGGTACCACGTTCATCTGTACAAACAATAGTACGCAAGAATAAACATCATGGGACCACGCAGCCATCATACCGCTCAGGAAGGAGACGCGTTCTGTCTTCTAGAGATGAACGTACTTTGGTGCAAAAAGTGCAAATCAATCCCAGAACAACAGCAAAGGACCTTGTGAAGATGCTGGAGGAAACAGGTACAAAAGTATCTATATCCACAGTAAAATGAGTCCTGTATTGACATAACCTGAAAGGCCGCTCAGCAAGGAAGAAGCCACTGCTCCAAAACCGCCATAAAAAAGGCAGACTGCGGTTTGCAACTGCACATGGGGACAAAGATCATACCTTTTGGAGAAATGTCCTCTGGCCTGATGAAACAAAAATGGAACTGTTTGGCCATAATGACAATCGTTATGTTTGGAGGAAAAAGGGGGAGGCTTGCAAGCCGAAGAACACCATCCCAACCATGAAGCACGGGGGTGGCAGCATCATGTTGTGGGGGTGCTTTGCTGCAGGAGGGACTGGTGCACTTCACAAAAAAGATGACATCATGAGGTAGGAAAATTATGTGAATATATTGAAGCAACATCTCAACACATCAGTCAGGATGTTAAAGCTTGGATGCAAATGGGTCTTCCAAATGGACAATGACCCTAAGCATACTTCCAAAGTTGTGGCAAAATGGCTTAAGGACAACAAAGTCAAGGTATTGGAGTGGCCATCACAAAGCTCTGAAATCAATCCTATAGAAAATTTGTGGGCAGAACTGAAAAAGTGTGTGCGAGCAAGGAGGCCTACAAACCTGACTCAGTTACACCAGCTCTGTCAGGAGGAATGGCCCAAAATTCACCCAACTTGTTGTGGGAAGCTTGTAGAAGTCTACGGGAAACGTTTGACCCAAGTTTGACCCAACAATTTAAAGGCAATGCTACCAAATACTAATTGAGTGTGTGTAAACTTCTGACCCACTGGGAATGTGATGAAAGAAATAAAAGCTGAAATAAATCATTCTCTCTACTATTATTCTGACGTTTCACATTCTTAAAATAAAGTGGTGATCCTAACTGACCTAAGACAGGGAATTTTTACTCGGATTAAATGTCAGGAATTGTGAAAAACTGAATTTAAATGTACTTGGCCAATCTGTATGTAAACTTCCGACTTCAACTGTACTTACACACATGCTGTGAATACTAGGTCCCCCTCCATAGAATGGCACTGTATGCAAATACTTTGTGTCTCTCAGTCTGTCCCTAGATGTGGAGATGGTCGGCAGGTAGCCTAGTGGTTAGAGCGTTGGCCTAGTAACCAAAAGGTTGCAAGATTGAATCCCCGAGCTGACAAGGTAAAAAAATATGTAATTCTGCCCCTGAACAAGGCAATTAACCCACTGTTCCTAGGCTGTCATTGAAAATATGAATTTGTTATTAACTGACTTGCCTAATTAAATAAAGGTATACAAAAAAAAATGGTCTGAGGCTGGCTGAGAATGCAATTAGTGCTGTCTGATGGAAACACAGAGGGAAGGAGAGAGTGTGTGTGTGTTAGAGGGCAGCTCTACTGACTCTTCCAGCTGACTTTGAGGAGGCAGAGAGCTGACAGCCCCCTGCTCTGCGGCTGCACGTGCATGGTGTTGCCATGGAGAAAGCAGGAAGGGAAGGCAGGGGGACTGATTTAGGAGGATTGTGGACCTCCCCCCCACATCTCCTATTGTTTATCTTTGTTTCTCAACCCTTGTTCTGTTTTGTTCTCGTCCTCTGAACAGCTGAGGAAGATTAAGGAGAAATTGGAGCGAGCTGAAGGCTCTGAAACACTGTGTTTAGTGTTTACTCTTTTATAGTCCTGATTCGGATCTGAGAGCAGCATTGTGAAACATTTAAACCTCTTGTTGTCTGTCTGAAAACAAGCGGCCAACAGCCTGAACCTTGTCCCTGGGCTCGACTACTCTAGATTCATTACGCAGAGTGAAAAGAATGCGGAACGAGCAGAGCAAGGCCACTATGATATCCTGTGGCTGGAGGGGGATCTGTGATTACATCTAGATAAGTGTGATGGGGATGCTAGCTAGTGTTTCCCCCAGTCCTCAGAGATGTTCCCTTAAGTGCTTTGAATTATACATGATCTCCCATTTTCATGATCAAATCACCAAAACACCCACATTTGGTCTGATTGGCTGACATTTAGAACAATATTATGTTTGTATCTTAAAGACTGTAAACTTGCTGTCAGTAATGTAAGTCTATCAAAGGCACTTGGGTTTGAATCGGGTTATGTTGAGGTTTTAAGTTGAGATGATACTATTGCACGGCTTGTGACTTGGTTTGGATCAATGATCGGAAATAGGAGTAAAGTGTCTTGAGTGAACACTGGTGTTGGGATTTGGGGAACAGAACCAGAGAGTAGTATTAGGAAGCTAGGTGTTGTCCTGGCTCTGTTGGCTGAAGACAGAAAGTCTTTTTTCAAATGACTTTGGTAGCTGTCCCTGGAGCTACAGAAACACGGCTTGTGGAAAATAAGCACTTAGAGAAAAGCATGCTTAAAAGAAAAAGAAATGAAAGGAAATGGAAAGAGAGAAAGCAAGAGAGAAGAGCGCTTAGGGGTAAATCCTCGCCAAATAATTCATTTCTGACCTCCTTAGTAAGTAAATTTACTAAATAAATAAGAGCTGCTTGAATGTCAAGAATGCATTGCTGTTGCCGCCAGCGTTGTGGCTCACAGGCAGCCTTGGCATCAGCTCCAGCTAGGCTTTAATAAATGGCTTCTCTCCCTTCAGAACTGTTTGATGTAAAGGGGGAGGGGGGCTTTTCTCAGGATTTAATATGTTAAAAGGCTGTCCTTTCATTCATTGTTTTATTTTTGATTCTGTTTGGGTTGAGTCAGGTAGGCAGGAGCTAGCTGAGCTGGCTGCTTGGAATGGAGCTGTGGCTGAGAGGGAGCTGCCTTGAGAGCAGATTGTGCCCATATATAATTCATATTGTTCATACCCTCCCACTGACTACACCATGCAGACCCCCCCCTCTCTCTCTCTCTCTCTCTCTCTTTCTCTCTCTCCCTCCCTCTCTCTCTCGCTCACTTTCGCTCGCTTTCTCCCTCTCACCAGGCAGGGTTGATGGAGGGTGGTGGGGCTGGGTGATGATAGGGTCTGGATGGTGGCAGTACTTTAGTACCCCTATTTTCTCCTGCCACACTGAATTCACTCCCTGTTGTAACAGTGAGTGTTTGCAGTGGACAGGCAGGAAGGGGACTTTGACACTGGCACTGTAGTGCTGGTCTGGCATGGAGCTGTGTGTGTGACTGCAGCTGGCTGTCTGGCACCCGGTAACCATGGCAGCCCTTGGCAACGGCCCTCTCTCCCTTTCTCTCCCCAGCCGTGCTCAGAGACAGGCCTCCTCAGATGTCCTTCACACATGTGGGCAGAATACTAAGGACAGACAGCAGAGTTCCATGCAGGGGGATGAGGGGAGACAGAGAGACAGACAGACAGAGAGACAGGACTGGGACTGGGACTGACTACAGGGCTAGTCATTTAAATACAACAGTGATTACTAATCTGTTTATCTGCTGAAGTGATTCAAAGCACATATTATTTCCCTCAGAATATTTAAAGAGGCTCTAAATGTGGCTAACACCTCATGAGAGCATTACTCATAATGGTTTGCGCTGGTAGTAATGCTCTAGTGTTTTCTGCCTTTCTTGTTTCTGGGCTAAAACTAAATCCACATTTTATGGTTTATTTCATTCGTTTTTCCTGACTTCATCTGGCCACATTCATGCTACAACTTGCTGGCTCACAGATTCATTTGAAAGCAGTGTCAAATCAGCAGGATCGTTTTGAGAAGCAGAGCACAACAAAGCAGCTGTGTTCTCCCACACAACACAACACAACACAACACAACGAGAGAGAGAGAGAGAGAGATCGAAAACAATAGAGGGTGGGGCTGGGTTTGATCCTTCTCATTTAGAGGCGCTCAGATTCCCCTCAACCGTCCCTTAGCTCAGCTAGCTCAGCTCACGATACAATGACTACTGGATGGTACAGCCTGTGCTGTGAGCTGGGAATACGCCCCCCCCCCCCCCCCCCCCACAGTCTCACCCGGGACACACTCCCTCTATCTTCACTATCTTTTAATCTCTCTGCTCTCTCATCTCTCTATTTATCCTCTCCCTCTTGTTTTTCTCCTTTTTCGCTTTCTTCCACTCCCCTCTTGCTGCGTTTCCCCTCTCTTTCCCTCTCCATCCTTCCGTCTCTCCCTCCCTTTCTGCTTTCCCCTCGTTCTCTGCGGCAACAGGTTTTTTTTCCCCCCCTAGCGAAGGTGCCCGAGAGCAAGATAAATATGCTGTGCCTTTTTTGATAGCAGCACATGCATACATTAAGTGTGATTAAACGCCCTGCGTTCCCTCCATCAAGTGTTTCCTAATGGGCTTTTTTTATTACATGAATTTGTAATAATGGACTAGCCTCACAGTCGAACTCCACTTTCTTGTTGTTGTTGATGTTTTTTTATTACATTATTCTCGTCAGCACTGGCGCTGGGATTTTTTATTTTTTTATGTGGGGCGATGCAGGGTGTAGATGCAGTAGGGAGAAATAGCACTTTACGGAACTGAATCGATATACTCCGACACGACGTGGCAATGTCACCATGCTAGCTACCGATTGTGTTGAATTCTTTGAAGTAACAGAAAGCACCCAACGATACCACGTTATTTCCTTGCAAATCCCAAACAGTACTGTCAAATAAAGTGCTGCCAAGAAAACAGGCAGGATTTGATTGATATCAGTGTATGTTGTTGTCTGTGAGCCATGGTTTTTCCTGTGAGCCCGGGCCCACAGAGGGATTACATATGTATCATCACACATGCTCTATGACTAATTACATCTGTGAGATGAGATTATTGGGAGGTTTATCAAACCCATCCCTCCTCATCCCTCCTTCTGCCTGGTTAGTCACTGTCACACATCCAATACATTGTTGTCCTCCTCTGCTTGGGGAAGTTCAGCTGACTGACTGACACAAATCCGATTGAGTGTTTATTTGTATTTTTTTTGTCCTTGTGATCACAGTGTTGAGATGAATGTAGGATGTAGGATTGCCCTCCAGACATAAATGCAAGGGTTTTACTATGACCTTGTCAGTGTGGCATTTTAACACAAAGCTGACCCTACTACTGCTACTACTACTACTACTACTACTACTACTACTACTACTACTACTACTACTACTACTACTACTACTACTACTACTACTACTACTACTACTACTACTACTACTACTACTACTACTACTACTACTACTACTACTGTCAACCCTTTACTCCAAGTTCCTTAAATACCCTTTCTAGTCTGCTCTACTCTCTCTCCACTTCAAGGAAATGATCCACCACAGATGAGGGGATCTTCTGTACTCCTACCTCTCTCTCTCTCACTCCCCCCTCTGCCACTTCTCTCACTCTCCTTTTCCTGTTCTCTCGTTATCCTAGGGATTATTTGGACCAGCAGGAAGTAGAGATGGTCCAACTGCTATCCATCCTGGTGCGCTGTCTGTTGAGTTGGTACAGGGCTGGTACAGAGCTAGCATTGCACAGGGTACAGGGTATGGAGCAGTGACGGTGACCGTCTGTCTGCTGTGTGTGACGCTGGTTCAGCAGGTTGCTGATAAGCCCTCTGATGTCCTCCCAACACGCCGTGATGCGACGAGGCATGGAGAAAGAACGGGATTGATTTCAGCCGTCGCCATAGCAACAAATAACATGATCCTTTCCAGAAGCACACCTTAATTAGTTAAATTATGACTTTGTGGGGAGAGGAGGGAGGGAGGGAAGAGGGCTGAGGAGAGGAGGGGTGAGGGATTTGCAAGGGATGAGAGGAAGGATAGGAGGATGAAACGGCTTTCTATTCGGCTGTTACTCACACACACACTTGCTTTTAAAGAGAGATGTAGTTTTTTTTCTAGGAAATGTGCCCATACATTTTCAGGATGATGGTATATACAGTACTGAAACATATGGGCATATCCTCTGACTGGCATGGCCTTATAGCTTTGCAATAGAGGCAGACAGACTAATCTATTACAGAGTATTTTCTACTACCATGTCAAAAGCCAACTAATTGCTCTCCACACAGAGGATCTGGGCCCAGTCTTTCCTTTCTAACCAGCTCTTGTCTCTCTCTCTCTCTCTGTGTCCCAGACAGGGCAGCTACCCAGGCCCTGGCATAAACCAGATGGTGCCCCCCATCAACCAGTCACAGGGCAACAACTCAGGCATGGGCACGCCACAGGGTCCACCCTACAATATGCCACCCTCAGGTAAGACCTGGACAGGCCAACAAGGTACCCAACAGCAACCAAAGTAGTGAACAATTGTCTAAAATGGTTGTGAGATTAAGTTGAGTCTTCTATAGCTTTCAGTTTGACAGACTTCCAACAACAAATCAAATCAAATGTTATGATTCACATGCGTCGAATACAACTGGTGTAGACTTTACATTTAAATGCTTGCTGACAAACCTTTTACCAATGATGCAGAGTAAAAAAATTATATAAAAACAATACAAATAAATATATACAGTGCCAGTCAAAAGTTTGGACACACCTACTCATTCAAGGGTAATAGTGAAGAATAAAAGTGAAGACATCAAAACTATGAAATAACACATATGATATCATGTATTAACCAAAAACGTTTTAAACAAATCAAAATATATTTTAGATTGTTAAAGTAGCCACCCTTTGCCTTGATGACAGCTTTGTACACTCTTGGTATTTTCTCAACCAGCTTCATGATGTGGTCACCTTGAATGCATTTCAATTAACAGGTGTGCCTTGTTAAAAGTTCATTGTGGAATTTCTTTCCTTCTTAATGCGTTTGAGCCAATCAGTTGTGTTGTGACAAGGTGGGGGTGGTATACTATGGCAAGAACAGCTCCGTCATTACTTTAAGACATGAAGGTCAGTCAATGTGGAAAATTTCAAGAACTTTGAACGTTTCTTCAAGTGCAGTCGCAAAAACCATCAAGCGCTATGATGAAACTGGCTCTCATGAGGACCACCACAGGAAAGACCCAGAGTTACCTCTGCTGCAGAGGATAAGTGCATTAGAGTTACCAGCCTCAGAAATTGCAGCCCAAATAAATGGTTCACAGAGTTCAAGTAACAGACACATCTCAACATCAACTGTTCAGAGGAAACTGTGTGAGTCAGGCCTTCATGGTCGAATTGTTGCAAAGAAACCACTACTAAAGGACACCAATAAGAAGAGACTTGCTTGTGCCAAGAAACACATGCAATGAACATTAGACCAGTGAGTCAAAATGTGAGATTTTTGGTTCCAACTGCCGTGTCTTTGTGAGATGCAGAGTAGGTGAACGGATGATCTTCGCATGTGAGGTTCCCACCATGAAGCATGGAGGAGGAGGTGTGATGGTGTGGGAGTGCTTTGCTGGTGACACTGTCTGTGATTTATTTAGAATTCAAGGCACACTTAACCAGCAAGGCTACAGCTTTCTGCAGCGATATGCCGTCCCATCTGGTTTGCGCTTATTATTTGTTTTTCAACAGGACAATGACCCAACACACCTCCAGGCTGTGTAAGGGCTATTTGACCAAGAAGGAGAGTGGTGGAGTGGCTCCCGAGTGACAGAGCGGTCTAAGGCACTGCATCGCAGTGCTAGAGGCATCACTACAGACCCTGGTTCGATACCGGGCTGTATCACAACCGGCCGTGATCAGGAGTCCCATAGGGCGGGCGCATAATTGGCCCAGCGTCGCCTGGGCGTGGGGTGGGTTTGGCCAGGGTAGGTCGTCATTGTAAATGAGAATTTGTTCTTAACTAACTTGCCTAGTTAAATAAAGGTTAAATAAAAAAAATATACTGTGCCTTCGGAAAGTATTGAGACCCCTTGACTTTTTCCATATTTTGTTACGTTACAGCCTTATTCTAAAATGGATTAAAGAAAAAAAACGCAGCAATCTACACACAATACCCCATAATGACACAACGAAAACAGGTTTTTAGACATTTTTGCGAATGTATTAAAAATATAAAACACATACAGTGGGGGATCCTCCCGTGTAGTTCTGGGTCAAATACTTTTTTCCCTCATTAAAATGCAAATCATTTTTTAACATTTTTGACATGCGTTTTTCTGGATTTTTTTGTTGTTATTCTGTCTCTCACTGTTCAAATAAACCTACCATTAAAATTATAGACTGATCATTTCTTTGTAAGTGGGCAACCGTACAAAATCAGCAGGGGATCAAATACTTTTTTCCCTCACTGTACCTTATTTACATCAGTATTCAGACCCATTGCTATAAGACACGAAGTGGAGCTCAGGTGCATCCTGTTTCCATTGATCATCCTTGAGATGTTTCTACAACTTCATTGGAGTCCACCTGTGGTAAATTCAATTGATTGGACATCATTTGGAAAGGCACACACCTGTCTATATAAGGTCCCACAGTTGTCAGAGCAAAAACCAAGCCATGAGGTCAAAGGAATTATCTGTAGAGCTCCAAGACAGAGTTGTGTTGAGGCACAGATCTGGGGAAAGGTACCAAAAACATTCTGCAGTATTGAAGGTCCCCAAGAACACAATGGCCTACATCATTCTTAAATGGAATAAGTTTGGAACCACCCAGACTCTTCCTAGAGCTGGCCACCCGGCCAAACTGAGCAATTGGGGGAGAAGGGCCTTGGTCAGGGAGGTGAACAAGAACCCGATGGTCACTCTGATAGAGCTCTAGGGTTCCTCTGTGGAGATGGAAGAACCTTCCAGAAGGACAACCATCTCTGCAGCACTCCTCAGTAAAAGGCACATGGCAGCCCACTTGGAGTTTGCCAAAGGGAACCTAAAGACTCTCAGACCATGAGAAACAAAATTCTCTGATCTGATGAAAATATTTAACTCTTTGGCCTGAATGCCAAGCGCCACATTTGGAAGAAACCTGGCACCATCCCTACGATGAAGCATTGTGGTGGCAGCATCATGCTGTGGGGATGTTTTTCATCGACAGGGACTGGAAGACTAGTCAGGATCGAGGGGAAGATGAACGGAGCAAGTACAATGTACAGAGAGATCCTTGATGAAAACCTGCTCCAGAGCACTCAGGACCTCAGACTGGGGGTGAAGGTTCACCTTCCAACAGGACAACAACCCTAAGCACACAGCCAAGACAACGCAGGAGTGGCTTCAGGACAGGTCTCTGAATGTACTTGAGTGGCCCAGCCAGAGCCCGGACTTGAACTTGATCTAACATCTCTGGAGAGACCTCAAAGTAGATGTGCAGTGAATCTCCCCATCCAACCTGACAGAGCTTGAGAGGATCTGCAGAGAAGAATGGGAGAAACTCCCCAAATACAGGTGTGCCAAGCTTGTAGCGTCATACCCAAGAAGACTCGAGGCTGTAATCGCTGCCAAAGGTGCTTTAACAAAGTACTGAATAAAGAGCCTGAATACTTCTGTATTGTTATTTGTTAACAAAGCGAGTTACTGTTCTGAAGATGGTTATTTTCCTGCAGACAGCTCTGTTCTGTTATTTTTCTTGTTCCATTGGCCCTCCTGAGAACAGATTAATGCAGTGCGCCCCTTTCTCCTGCTCTCTCTTGCCCTTCACCCCTCCACATTGTGCTAAACACACCTCGGAGAATGCAAGGCTCTATATGAAAAGAGCTTTCTGCTCAGCCTTACAAAACTAAATATCAGGCTGCATGACATTTGGAAGACTTCAAATGAATTAGAGTGCCAAGGTTCTTAAAAACTCATCTCAGCTGCCCCTGGGGTTGGTAAAAAGCTATTAGTTTCACATAGTGCTGAGCGCCGAGCTGAGAAGTGAAATAAAGGGACAAACCTTGGGACTCTTGGCATGAAGGGACACTTTCTTCTCAATAGGAAAATGCTTATTCAGTCCACACTCGGAAAGTAGTCTTCAAGATACTATTCATTTCTACCAAGAACTTTTGAAAGAAGTTACCTAAGAAATCGAAAATGTTAATACCGTCTTTAAGTCTACCAGTTCATAAACATTGTAAGAGCAGAATTTCTATTTGTGGTGCTGAAATACCCATTCGATGTTAGACAAAAGCGTAAGGTATATAGTCAGCAAGGCCGAGAGAGTGCAATGTTATTTCATTTAAATGTTCATATTTTTCTCAAGCAATGCCTTCTTCATTTTTATTCGTTCATTCTGCCTTTATTCTTTTTGAGAAGAATCCCTGGAAGAGGACCTTGGCGATAGAAAATATGTGTTCCATCTCCCCAGAGAGACAGACATTTTGATAATACTTTCTACATTATCCAGGACTGTTCTTTGGCTTCACAACAGCTCATCATTTGGCTCTGTGTGTGCGTATTTCAGATACAAGATGTAGTACAGTGGCTACAATGACTAATACCCCCATCAACTCCTTATGTACATGCTCTGTGAAGATTGCTCCTCATACACTAGGCCAGTGGTTCCCAAACTTCTTCAGTTACTGTCGCACCAACTGAATTTAGCTCTGCCCGGAGTACCCCTGAAGTACCCCCTCATGTACATTTAACCAGTAGACCTATGATCTCATCAGTCTTCTCAAGTACCCCCTGTGGATAGGCCAAGTACCCCCAGGTGTGAACATCCATTCATTATGCACTCATATGTTTCATTCAAAAGTTTGGCTGGTGCACTCATGATGCACCAATGCCAGAGTAGAGTCCTTATTATCCCAGAGGGACAATTCACTCATGATGCACCAATGCCAGAGTAGAGTAGAGTCCTTATTGTCCCAGAGGGACAATTCACTCATGATGCACCAATGCCAGAGTAGAGTAGAGTCCTTATTATCCAAGAGGGACAATTCACTCATGATGCACCAATGGTAGAGTAGAGTCCTTATTATCCCAGAGGGACAATTCACTCATGATGCACCAATGCCAGAGTAGAATAGAGTCCTTATTATCCCAGAGGAACAATTCACTCATGATGCACCAATGGTAGAGTAGAGTCCTTATTATCCCAGAAGGACAATTCACTCAGATGCACCAATGCCAGAGTAGAGTCCTTATTATCCCAGAGGGGCAATTCACTCATGATGCACCAATGCCAGAGTAGAGTAGAGTCCTTATTATCCCAGAGGGACAATTCACTCAGATGCACCAATGCCAGAGTAGAGTCCTTATTATCCCAGAGGGGCAATTCACTCATGATGCACCAATGCCAGAGTAGAGTAGAGTCCTTATTATCCCAGAGGGACAATTCACTCATGATGCACCAATGCCAGAGTAGAGTAGAGTCCTTATTATCCCAGAGGGACAATTCACTCAGATGCACCAATGCCAGAGTAGAGTCCTTATTATCCCAGAGGGGCAATTCACTCATGATGCACCAATGCCAGAGTAGAGTAGAGTCCTTATTATCCCAGAGGGACAATTCACTCATGATGCACCAATGGTAGAGTACAGTAGAGTCCTTATTGTCCCAGAGGGGCAATTCACTCAGATGCACCAATGCCAGAGTAGAGTAGAGTCCTTATTATCCCAGAGGGACAATTCACTCATGATGCACCAATGCCAGAGTAGAGTAGAGTCCTTATTATCCCAGAGGGACAATTCACTCAGATGCACCAATGCCAGAGTAGAGTACTTATTATCCCAGAGGGGCAATTCACTCAGATGCACCAATGCCAGAGTAGAGTAGAGTCCTTATTGTCCCAGAGGGGCAATTCACTCAGATGCACCAATGCCAGAGTAGAGTCCTTATTATCCCAGAGGGGCAATTCACTCATGATGCACCAATGCCAGAGTAGAGTAGAGTCCTTATTGTCCCAGAGGGGCAATTCACTCAGATGCACCAATGCCAGAGTAGAGTCCTTATTATCCCAGAGGGGCAATTCACTCATGATGCACCAATGCCAGAGTAGAGTAGAGTCCTTATTGTCCCAGAGGGGCAATTCACTCAGATGCACCAATGCCAGAGTAGAGTAGAGTCCTTATTATCCCAGAGGGGCAATTCACTCATGATACACCAATGGTAGAGTAGTGTCCTTATTATCCCAGAGGGACAATTCACTCAGATGCACCAATGCCAGAGTAGAGTAGAGTCCTTATTATCCCAGAGGGACAATTCACTCAGATGCACCAATGCCAGAGTAGAGTCCTTATTATCCCAGAGGGGCAATTCACTCATGATGCACCAATGCCAGAGTAGAGTAGAGTCCTTATTATCCCAGAGGGACAATTCACTCATGATGCACCAATGCCAGAGTAGAGTAGAGTCCTTATTATCCCAGAGGGACAATTCACTCAGATGCACTAATGCCAGAGTAGAGTCCTTATTATCCCAGAGGGGCAATTCACTCATGATGCACCAATGCCAGAGTAGAGTAGAGTCCTTATTATCCCAGAGGGACAATTCACTCAGATGCACCAATGCCAGAGTAGAGTCCTTATTATCCCAGAGGGGCAATTCACTCATGATGCACCAATGCCAGAGTAGAGTAGAGTAGAGTCCTTATTATCCCAGAGGGACAATTCACTCATGATGCACCAATGGTAGAGTACAGTAGAGTCCTTATTGTCCCAGAGGGGCAATTCACTCAGATGCACCAATGCCAGAGTAGAGTAGAGTCCTTATTATCCCAGAGGGACAATTCACTCATGATGCACCAATGCCAGAGTAGAGTAGAGTCCTTATTATCCCAGAGGGACAATTCACTCAGATGCACCAATGCCAGAGTAGAGTCCTTATTATCCCAGAGGGGCAATTCACTCAGATGCACCAATGCCAGAGTAGAGTAGAGTCCTTATTGTCCCAGAGGGGCAATTCACTCAGATGCACCAATGCCAGAGTAGAGTAGAGTCCTTATTATCCCAGAGGGATAATTCACTCAGATGCACCAATGCCAGAGTAGAGTCCTTATTATCCCAGAGGGGCAATTCACTCATGATGCACCAATGCCAGAGTAGAGTAGAGTCCTTATTGTCCCAGAGGGGCAATTCACTCAGATGCACCAATGCCAGAGTAGAGTAGAGTCCTTATTATCCCAGAGGGGCAATTCACTCATGATACACCAATGGTAGAGTAGTGTCCTTATTATCCCAGAGGGACAATTCACTCAGATGCACCAATGCCAGAGTAGAGTAGAGTCCTTATTATCCCAGAGGGACAATTCACTCAGATGCACCAATGCCAGAGTAGAGTCCTTATTATCCCAGAGGGGCAATTCACTCATGATGCACCAATGCCAGAGTAGAGTAGAGTCCTTATTATCCCAGAGGGACAATTCACTCATGATGCACCAATGCCAGAGTAGAGTAGAGTCCTTATTATCCCAGAGGGACAATTCACTCAGATGCACTAATGCCAGAGTAGAGTCCTTATTATCCCAGAGGGGCAATTCACTCATGATGCACCAATGCCAGAGTAGAGTAGAGTCCTTATTATCCCAGAGGGACAATTCACTCAGATGCACCAATGCCAGAGTAGAGTCCTTATTATCCCAGAGGGGCAATTCACTCATGATGCACCAATGCCAGAGTAGAGTAGAGTCCTTATTATCCCAGAGGGACAATTCACTCATGATGCACCAATGGTAGAGTACAGTAGAGTCCTTATTGTCCCAGAGGGGCAATTCACTCAGATGCACCAATGCCAGAGTAGAGTAGAGTCCTTATTATCCCAGAGGGACAATTCACTCATGATGCACCAATGCCAGAGTAGAGTAGAGTCCTTATTATCCCAGAGGGACAATTCACTCAGATGCACCAATGCCAGAGTAGAGTCCTTATTATCCCAGAGGGGCAATTCACTCAGATGCACCAATGCCAGAGTAGAGTAGAGTCCTTATTGTCCCAGAGGGGCAATTCACTCAGATGCACCAATGCCAGAGTAGAGTAGAGTCCTTATTATCCCAGAGGGATAATTCACTCAGATGCACCAATGCCAGAGTAGAGTCCTTATTATCCCAGAGGGGCAATTCACTCATGATGCACCAATGCCAGAGTAGAGTAGAGTCCTTATTGTCCCAGAGGGGCAATTCACTCAGATGCACCAATGCCAGAGTAGAGTAGAGTCCTTATTATCCCAGAGGGGCAATTCACTCATGATACACCAATGGTAGAGTAGTGTCCTTATTATCCCAGAGGGACAATTCACTCAGATGCACCAATGCCAGAGTAGAGTAGAGTCCTTATTATCCCAGAGGGACAATTCACTCAGATGCACCAATGCCAGAGTAGAGTCCTTATTATCCCAGAGGGGCAATTCACTCATGATGCACCAATGCCAGAGTAGAGTAGAGTCCTTATTATCCCAGAGGGACAATTCACTCAGATGCACTAATGCCAGAGTAGAGTCCTTATTATCCCAGAGGGGCAATTCACTCATGATGCAACAATGCCAGAGTAGAGTAGAGTCCTTATTGTCCCCGAGGGGCAATTCACTCAGATGCACCAATGCCAGAGTAGAGTAGAGTCCTTATTATCCCAGAGGGACAATTCACTCAGATGCACCAATGCCAGAGTAGAGTCCTTATTATCCCAGAGGGGCAATTCACTCATGATGCACCAATGCCAGAGTAGAGTAGAGTCCTTATTGTCCCAGAGGTGCAATTCACTCAGATGCACCAATGCCAGAGTAGAGTCCTTATTATCCCAGAGGGGCAATTCACTCATGATACACCAATGGTAGAGTAGAGTCCTTATTATCCCAGAGGGGCAATTCACTCATGATGCACCAATGGTAGAGTAGAGTCCTTATTATCCCAGAGGGGCAATTCACTCATGATGCACCAATGGTAGAGTAGAGTCCTTATTATCCCAGAGGGACAATTCACTCAGATGCACCAATGCCAGAGTAGAGTAGAGTCCTTATTATCCCAGAGGGACAATTCACTCAGATGCACTAATGCCAGAGTAGAGTAGAGTCCTTATTATCCCAGAGGGGCAATTCACTCATGATGCACCAATGCCAGAGTAGAGTAGAGTCCTTATTGTCCCAGAGGGGCAATTCACTCAGATGCACCAATGCCAGAGTAGAGTAGAGTCCTTATTATCCCAGAGGGACAATTCACTCAGATGCACCAATGCCAGAGTAGAGTAGAGTCCTTATTGTTCCAGAGGGGCAATTCACTCAGATGCACCAATGCCAGAGTAGAGTAGAGTCCTTATTGTCCCAGAGGGGCAATTCACTCAGATGCACCAATGCCTTTTAAATGAACTGTCCCCTGCAAATCTCACTTTTAAAAGGGAATATTCTCTTAACTTATGCCCAAATAATGTTGTTGACTCGTTCTATACTCGCGTATTTGTGGTCAAAGCATAAATTGGAGAAAAAACACCAAAATAACACCTCAAACTTGTATCTCAAACAGACCGTTTATTTTATTTTTTTGCTATTTCCTCATAGAGTATGATGTCATACTCCTGTGGAGGATGAGCTGGCCATCAGCGGTCTAGAGGAGGATGAGCTGGCCAATCAGCGATCTATATTTTTTATGACCGGTATACGCCCACACCATTCTGTTGTTGTGGTACGCCCACACCATTTCAACACAGAAAAGCAGCTTTTTAACATACTTAAATAAAACATTTTGGAAGGAAAACTTTCACTCATACTGTAAGTAATAACAGGTCATATTTCATAGAAATCTGGAAACACTGTAAATTTACTTTAAAATGTGTGAAAATCTTTAATTGATTCTTCCCTCCATTTTCTTCTGTGTAGGGTCCATGGGGATGGCTGGGGATGGGATGGTGACTCCTGTTGGGAAGCAGAAAATGGATGGCAAGGAGGAGAGCATGCCCACCAATGAACCTCCCAGACCCAAGGTACAATCTCTCTCTCTCTCACTCTCTCTCTCTCTCTCTCTCACTAATGAACCAAAGGCATCTGATCAGCATATGCTGCATTAGCACAGCAGGCATCATATTGTTTTCTTGACATATTTAATAATTTGTTCAACATTTACAGTTCATAATGTTTTCTTGATCTGTTTTTGTCGTCAACTCTGTTCCTTTTGATGTGTTGGCAGCTAAAGCTGCAGAGGTTGTTTAGAATCCTGCACACATCCACACACACTGTGCTTTCACTCCTCGCCACAGCCCAACCCACTATAATGCTGACTGCTCACTTCTCTCAAATGAAGCTCAGCTCAGCAAGAGCTTTGCACTTTGGCTCTTTCCATTCCTGCCTTTTGGTTTTGCCCCCATCGTTTCTGTGAAAAGCCCTGTCTTTGTTGATAGTAGTGGAGGGTGTTGAATTATTGAAGGCAGTCAGAGCTGTGTGAAGACCCCCAGAGTTCCCTTAAGAGATGATGTGTCTGTACTCTGTAGTAACAAGACAAGGCCTTAGTCCCCCCTGCTCTGGCAGACGAGAGAGAGAGAGAGAGAGAGGAGAGAGAGAGAGAGAGAGAGAGAGAGAGAGAGAGAGAGAGAGAGAGAGAAGAGAGAGAGAGAGAGAGAGAGAGAGAGCGAGAGAGAGAGAGAGAGAGAGAGAGGAGAGAGAGAGAGAGAGAGAGAGAGAGAGAGAGATAGCGAGTAGAGAGAGAGAGAGAGAGAAGA